>NW_027228484.1:0-28166 GCF_037783145.1 Equus przewalskii
AGCCCGGCAGGTGATTCCGAAGAGTTCACCAAATGGTTGTGGCGTAGCCGGCAGGTGATTTAGGCGTGTTCAGCAGGTGGTTTTGTGCGAGTCGAGCAGGTGGTTCTGGCGTGCTCGGCAGGTGCTTCCGGAGTCATTGGCATGTGGTTCCGGCATGTCTGAGAGGCAGGTCATTTTGCATGCCCGGCAGGTGATTCCGGAGTGTTCGCCAAGTGGTTCTGGCGTAGCCGGCAGGTGATTTTGGCGTGTCCAGCAGGTGGTTCCGGCGAGCTCGAGCCGGTGGTTCCGGCATGTCCAGCAGGTGGTTCCGGCATGCCCGGCAGGTGATTCCGGAGTGTCCGGCATGTGGTTCTGGCGTAGCCGGCAGGTGATTTTGCATGTCCGGCAATGGTTCCGGCGAGTCGAGCCGGTGGTTCCGGAATGTCCGGCGGGTGGTTCCGGCATGTCCGGCAGGTGGTTCCGGCACTGTCCGAGCTCAGGTGGTTCCGGCATGCCCGGCAGGTGATTCCGGAGTGTCCGGCATGTGGTTCTGGCACCTCTGAGAGGTGGTTCCGGCATGCCCGGCAGGTGATACCGGAGTGTTCGCCAAGTGGTTCTGGCGTAGCCGGCAGGTGATTTTGCGTGTCCGGCAGTGGTTCCGGCGAGTCGAGCCGGTGGTTCCGGCAATGTCCCGACAGGTGGTTCCGGCATGTCCGGCAGGTGGTTCTGGCATGTCCAGCACGTTGTTCCAGCATGCCCGGCAGGTGATTCCGGAGTGTTCTCCAAGTGGTTCTGGGGTAGCTGGCAGTTGATTTTGCCTGTCCGGCAATGGTTACGGCTAGTCGAGCCGGTGGTTCCGGCGTGTCCAGCAGGTGGTTCCGGCATGCCCGGCAGGTGATTCCGGCGTGCCCGGCATGTGGTTCTGGCACCTCTGAGAGGTGGTTCCGGCATGCCTCGGCAGGTGATACCGGAGTGTCTGGCACGTGGTTCTGGTGTGTCTGAGAGCTGGTTCTGGCATGTCCGGCAGATGATTTTCCGGAGTGTCCACCAAGTGGTTCTGGCATACCCGCCAGGTGATTTTGGCGTGTCAGGAAGGTGGTTCCAGCGAGTCGAGCAGGTGGATCCAGGCGTGCTCGCCAGGTGGCTTCAGGCGGGTCTGGCAGGTGGTTTCGGTCTCTTCGGGGTGTGGTTCCGCCATCTCAGGCACATGGTTCTGGCACGTCTGAGAGGTGGTTCCGGCCGGCCCGACAGGTGTTTCCATGGTGTCCGCCAAGTGGTTCTGGCACAGCTGGCAGGCGATGTCGGCGTGACCGGCAGGTGGTTCCAGCCAGCCCGGCAGGTGGTTCCGAAGAGTGTCTGCCGAGTGGTTCTGGCGTAGCCGGCAGGTGATTCTGGCGTGTCCAGCAGGTGGTTCTGGGCGAGTCGAGCAGGTCGTTCCGGCGTGCTCGGCAGGTGCTACCGGCGTGTAAGGCACGTGGTTCCGGCAAGTCTGACAGGCAGGTCATCCGGCATGCCCGGCAGGTGATTCCGTGAGTGTCCGCCAAGTGGTTCTGGCGTAGCCGGCAGGTGATTTTGCATGTCCGGCGATGGTGCCGGGGAGTCGAGCCGGTGGTTCCGGCAAGCCCGGCAGGTGATTCCTGCAGAGTCCACCAGGTGGATCGCGGCGTAGCCCGGCAGGTGATTCCGGCGAGTCCGGCAGGTGGTTCTGGCGACCTCTGAGCAGGTGGTTCCGGCGTGCCCGGCAGGTGCTACCCGGAGTCATCCGGCATGTGGTTCCGGCACCTGTCTGAGAGGCAGGTCATCCGGCATGCCCGGCAGGTGATTCCGGAGTGTCTGCCGAGTGGTTTTGGCGTAGCCGGCAGGTGATTCTGGCGTGTCCAGCAGGTGGTTCTGGCGAGACGATCAGGTGGTTCCAGCATACTCGGCAGGTGGTTCTGGCGTGACCGGCACGAGGTTCTGGCACGTCTGAGAGTTGGTTCCGGCATGCCCGACAGTGGATTCCGGAGTGTCCGCCACGTGGTTCTGTCGTACCCGGCAGGTGAATTTGCGTGTCTGGCAGGTGCTTCTTGCAAGTCGAGCATTGGCTTAGGCATGCTCAGCAGGTGCTTCCGGCATGTCTGGCACGTGCTTCGTGTGTCTGAGAGCTGATTCTGGCATGTCCGGCAGATGATTCCGTAGTGTCCACCAAGTGGTTGTGGCATACCCGGCAGGTGATTTTAGCGTGTCAGGTAGGTGGTTCCAGCGAGTCGAGTAGGTGGTTCCGGCGTGCTCGGAAGGTGGTTCAGGTGGGTCTGGCAGGTGGTTTCGTCTGTTCGGGGTGTGGTTCCGGCATCTCAGGCACATGGTTCTGGCACGTCTGACAGATGGTTCCGGCATGCCCGGCAGGTGATTCGGGAGTGTCCGGCATGTCGTTCTGGCACCTCTGAGAGGTGGTTCCGGCATGCCCGGCAGGTGATTCCGGAGTGTCCGGCATGCGGTTCTGGCACCTCTGAGAGGTGGTTCCGGCATGCCCGGCACTTGGTTACGGAGTGTCTGCCAAGTGGTTCTGGAATAGCCGGCAGGTGATTCTGGCGTATCCAGAAGGTAGTTCTGGGGAGTGGATCAGGCGGTTCCGGCATACTCGGCAGGTGGTACCGGCGTGTCCGGAACATGGTTTTTGCAAATCTGAGACGTGGTTCGGGCAGTCCCGACAGGTGATTCCGGAGTGTTCGCCAAGTGGTTCTGGCATAGCTGGCAGGTGATGTTGGCGTGACCGGCAGGTGGTTCCAGCCAGCCCGGCAGGTGATTCCGAAGCGTTCACCAAATGGTTGTGGCGTAGCCGGAAGGTGATTTTGGCGTGTCCAGCAGGTGGATTTGGCGAGTCGAGCAGGTCCTTCTGGCGTGCTCGGCAGGTGCTTCCGGTGTCATTGGCATGTTGTTCCGGCATGTCTGAGAGGTGGTTCCGCCATGCCCGGCAGGTGATTCCGGAGTGTCCGGCATTTGGTTCTGGCAGCTCTGAGAGGTGGTTCCGGCATGCCCGGCAGGTGATACCGGAGTGTTCGCCAAGTGCTTCTGGCGTAGCCGGCAGGTGATTTTGCATGTCCGGCAATGGTTCCGGCGAGTCGAGCCGGTGGTTCCGGAATGTCCCGAAAGTGGTTCCGGCATTTCCGGCAGGTGGTTCCGTCATGTCCAGCACGTGGTTCCAGCATGCCCGGCAGGTGATTCCGGAGTGTCCGGCATGTGGTTCTGGCACCTCTGAGAGGTGGTTCCGGAATGCCCGGCCTGTGATTCCGGAGTTTCTGACGAGTGGTTCTGGCGTAGCCGGCAGTTGATTTTGGCGTGTCCACTAGGTGGTTCTGGGGAGTGGATCAGCTGGTTCCGGCATACTCGGCAGGTGGTACCGGCGTGTCCGGAACATGGTTCTGGCAAGTCTGAGAGGAGGTTCCGGCACGCCCGACAGGTGATTCCGGAGCGTCCGCCAAGTATTTCTGGCGTACCCGGCAGGTGATTTTGGCATCCGACAGGTGTATCTTGCGAGTCGAGCAGGTGGCTCAGGCATGCTCAGCTGTTGCTTCCGACATCTCTGGCACGTGGTTCTGGTGTGTCTGAGACCTGGTTCTGGCATGTCCGGCAGATGATTCCGCAGTGTCCACAAGTGGTTCTTGTATACCTGGCAGGTGATTTTGGCGTGTCAGGGAGTTGGTTCCGGCTAGTTGAGCAGGTGGATCAGGCGTGCTCGCCAGGGGGTTCAGGCGGGTCTGGCAGGTGGTTTCGGTCTGTTCGGGGAGTGGTTCCGGCATCTCAGGCACATGGTTCTGGCACATCTGAGAGGTGGTTCCGGCCGGCCCGACAGGTGTTTCCATGGTGTCCGCCAAGTGGTTCTGCCATAGCTGGCAGGTGATGTTGGCGTGACCGGCAGGTGGTTCCAGCAAGCCCGGCAGGTGATTCCGAAGAGTTCACCATATGGTTGTGGCGTAGCCGGCAGGTGATTTTGGCGTGTCCAGCAGGTGGTTTTGGGGAGTGGATCAGGTGGTTCCGGCATACTCGGCAGGTGGTACCGGCGTGTCCGGAACTTGGTTTTGGCAAGTCTGAGAGGTGGTTCCGGCATGCCCGACAGGTGATTCCGGAGTGTTCGCCAAGTGGTTCTGGCGTAGCCGGCAGGTCATTTTGCATGTCCAGCGGTGGTTCCGGCGAGTCGAGCCGGTCGTTCCGGCGTGTCCAGCAGGTGTTTCCGGTCTTTCCGGCAGGTGGTTCTGGCGTGACCGGCACGAGGTTCTGGCACGTCTGAGAGTTGGTTCCGGCATGCCCGGCAGGTGATTCGGGAGTGTCCGGCATGTGGTTCTGACACCTCTGAGAGGTGGTTCCGGCATGCAAGTCAGGTGATTCTGGAGTGTTCGGCAAGTCGTTCCGGAACCTCTGAGAGGTGGTTCCGGCATGCCCGGCAGGTGGTTCCGGAGTGTCTGCCGAGTGGTTCTGGCGTAGTCGACAGGTGATTCTGGCGTGTCCAGAAGGTGGTTCTGGGGAGTGGATCAGTTGGTTCCGGCATACTCGGCAGGTGGTACCGGCGTGTAAGGAACATGGTTCTGGCAGTCTGAGAGGCGGTTCCGGCATGCCCGACAGGTGATTCCATGGTGTCCGCCAAGTGGTTCTGGCATAGCTGGCAGGTGATATTGGCGTGACCGGCAGGTGGTTCCAGCAAGCCCGGCAGGTGATTCCGAAGAGTTCACCAAATGGTTGTGGCGTAGCCGGCAGGTGATTTTGGCGTGTCCAGCAGGTGGTTTTGGCGAGTCGAGCAGGTGGTTCTGGCGTGCTCGGCAGGTGCTTCCGGAGTCATTCGCATGTGGTTCCGGCATGTCTGAGAGGCAGGTCATTTTGCATGCCCGGCAGGTGATTCCGGAGTGTCTGCCGAGTGGTTTTGGCGTAGCCGGCAGGTGATTCTGGCGTGTCCAGCAGGTGGTTCTGGGGAGAGGATCTGGTGGTTCCAGCATACTCGGCAGGTGGTTCTGGCGTGACCGGCACGAGGTTCTGGCACGTCTGAGAGTTGGTTCCGGCATGCCCGACAGTGGATTCCGGAGTGTCCGCCACGTGGTTCTGTCGTACCCGGCAGGTGATTTTGGCGTGTCTGGCAGGTGCTTCTTGCAAGTCGAGCATTTGGCTCAGGCATGCTCAGCAGGTGCTTCCGGCATGTCTGGCACGTGGTTCTGGTGTGTCTGAGAGCTGGTTCTGGCATGTCCGGCAGATGATTCCGGAGTGTCCACCAAGTGGTTGTGGCATACCCGGCAGGTGATTTTAGCGTGTCAGGTAGGTGGTTCCAGCGAGTCGAGTAGGTGGTTCCGGCGTGCTCGGAAGCTGGTTCAGGTGGGTCTGGCAGGTGGTTTCGTCTGTTCGGGGTGTGGTTCCGGCATCTCAGGCACATGGTTCTGGCAAGTCTGAGAGGCGGTTCCGGCACGCCCGACAGGTGATTCCGGAGTGTTCGCCAAGTGGTTCGGGCGTAGCCGGCAGGTCATTTTGCATGTCCAGCGGTGGTTCCGGCGAGTCGAGTCAGTGGTTCCGGCGTAGCCGGCAGTTGATTTTGGCGTGTCCACTAGGTGGTTCTGGGGAGTGGATCAGCTGGTTCCGGCATACTCGGCAGGTGGTACCGGCGTGTCCAGAACATGGTTCTGGCAAGTCTGAGAGGTGGTTCCGGCACGCCCGACAGGTGATTCCGGAGCGTCCGCCAAGTGTTTCTGGCGTACCCGGCAGGTGATTTTGGCATGTCCGACAGGTGTTTCTTGCGAGTCGAGCAGTTGGCTCGGGCATGCTCAGCTGGAGCTTCCGGCGTCTCTGGCACGTTCTTCTAGTGTGTCTGAGAGCTGGTTCTGGCATGTCCGGCAGATGATTCCGGAGTGTCCACCAAGTGGTTCTTGTATACCTGGCAGGTGATTTTGGCGTGTCAGGAAGTTGGTTCCGGCTAGTTGAGCAGGTGGATCAGGGGTGCTCGCCAGGGGGTTCAGGCGGGTCTGGCAGGTGGTTTCGGTCTGTTCGGGGAGTGGTTCCGGCATCTCAGGCACATGGTTCTGGCACGTCTGAGAGGTAGTTCCAGCCGGCCCGACAGGTGTTTCCGGAGTGTCCGCCAAGTGGTTCCGGTGTAGCTGAAAGGTGATGTTGGCGTGACCGGCAGGTGGTTCCAGCCAGCCCGGCAGGTGATTCCGGAGTGTCTGCCGAGTGGTTCTGGTGTAGCCGGAAGGTGATTTTGGCGTGTCCAGCAGGTGGTTCCGGCGAGCTCGTCAGGTGGTACCAGCGTGTCCGGAACATGGTTCTGGCATGTCTGAGAGATGGTTCCGTCATGCCAGGCAGGTGATTCCAGAGTGTCCGGCATGTGGTTCTGGCACCTCTGAGAGGTGGTTCCGGCATGCCCGGCAGGTGATTCCGGAGTGTCCGGCATTTGGTTCTGGCACCTCTGATAGGTGGTTCCGGCATGCCCGGCAGGTGGTTCCAGAGTGTCTGCCGAGTGGTTCTGGCGTAGTCGGCAGGTGATTCTGGCGTGTCCAGCTGGTGGTTTTGGGGAGTGGATCAGGTGGTTCCGGCATACTCGGCAGGTGGTACCGGCGTGTCCAGAACATGGTTCTGGCAAGTCTGAGAGGCGGTTCCGGCATGCCCGACAGGTGATTTCGGAGTGTTCGCCAAGTGGTTCTGGCGTAGCCGGCAGGTCATTTTGCATGTCCAGCGGTGGTTCCGGCGAGTCAAGCCGGTGGTTCCGACGTGTCCGGCAGGTGGTTCTGGCCTGACCGGCACGAGGTTCTGGCACGTCTGAGAGTTGGTTCCGTCATGCCCGACAGGTGATTCCGGAGTGTCCGCCACATGGTTCTGGCGTACCCGGCAGGTGATTTTGGCGTGTCTGACAGGTGTTCTTGCAAGTCGAGCATTTGGCTCAGGCATGCTCAGCAGGTGCTTCCGGCGTGTCTGTCACGTGGTTCTGGTGTGTCTTAGAGCTGGTTGTGGCATGTCCGGCAGATGATTCCGGAGTGTCCACCAAGTGGTTGTGGCATACCCGGCAGGTGATTTTAGCGTGTCAGGTAGGTGGTTCCAGCGAGTCGAGTAGGTGGTTCCGGCGTGCTCGGTAGGTGGTTCAGGCGGGTCTGGCAGGTGGTTTCGGTCTGTTCGGGGAGTGGTTCCGGCATCTCAGGCACATGGTTCTGGCACGTCTGATAGGTGGTTCAGGCCGGCCCGACAGGTGTTTTCATGGTGTCCGCCAAGTGGTTCTGGCATAGCTGGCAGGTGATGTTGGCGTGACCGGCAGGTGGTTCCAGCCAGCCCGTCAGGTGATTCCGAAGTGTTCACCAAATTGTTGTGGCGTAGCCGGAAGGTCATTTTGGCATGTCCAGCAGGAGGTTTTGGCGAGTCGATCAGTTGGTTCTGGCGTGCTCGACAGGTGCTTCCGGAGTCATTGGCATGTGGTTCCGGCATGTCTGAGAGGTGGTTCCACCATGCTCGGCAGGTGATTCCGGAGTGTTCCCCAAGTGGTTCTGGCATAGCCGGCAGGTGATTTTGCATGTCCGTCAATGGTTCCGGCGAGTCGAGCCGGTGGTTCCGGCATGTCCGGCAGGTGGTTCCGGCATGCCCGGCAGGTGATTCCGGAGTGTCCGGCATGTGGTTACAGCATGCCCGGCAGGTGATTCCGGAGTGTCCGGCATGTGGTTCCAGCATGCCCGGCAGGTGGTTCCGGAGTGTCTGCCGAGTGGTTCTGGCGTAGTCGGCAGGTGATTCTGGCGTGTCCAGCAGGTGGTTCTGGGGAGTGGATCAGGTGGTTCCGGCATACTCGGCAGGTGGTACCGGCGTGTACGGAACATGGTTCTGGCAAGTCTGAGAGGCAGTGCCGGCATGCCCGACATGTGATTCCGGAGTGTTCGCCAAGTGGTTCTGGCGTAGCCGGCAGGTCATTTTGCATGTCCGGCAGGTGGTTCTGGCGTGACCGGCACGAGGTTCTGGCACGTCTGAGAGTTGGTTCCGGCATGCCCGACAGGTGATTCCGGAGTGTCCGCCACGTGGTTCTGGCGTACCCGGCAGGTGATTTTGGCGTGTCAGGCAGGTGTTTCTTGCAAGTCGAGCATTTGGCTCAGGCATGCTCAGCAGGTGCTTCCGGCGTGTCTGGCACGTGGTTCTGGTGTGTCTGAGAGCTGGTTCTGGCATGTCCGGCAGATTTTTCCGGAGTGTCCACAAAGTGGTTGTGGCATACCCGGCAGGTGATTTTAGCGTGTCAGGTAGGTGGTTCCAGCGAGTCGAGTAGGTGGTTCCAGCGTGCTCGGCAGGTGGTTCAGGCGGGTCTGGCAGGTGGTTTCGGTCTGTTCGGGGAGTGGTTCCGGCATCTCAGGCTCATGGTTCTGGCACGTCTGAGAGGTGGTTCCGGCCGGCCCAACAGGTGTTTCCATGGTGTCCGCCAAGTGGTTCTGGCATACCTGGCAGGTGATGTTGGCGTGACCGGCAGGTGGTTCCAGACAGCCCGGCAGGTGATTCCGAAGAGTTCACCAAATGGTTGTGGCGTAGCCGGCAGGTGATTTTGGCGTGTTCAGCAGGTGGTTTTGTCGAGTCGAGCAGGTGGTTCTGGCGTGCTCGGCAGGTGCTTCCGGAGTCATTGGCATGTGGTTCCGGCATGTCTGAGAGGCAGGTCATTTTGCATGCCCGGCAGGTGATTCCGGAGTGTTCGCCAAGTGGTTCTGGCGTAGCTGGCAGGTGATTTTGGCGTGTCCAGCAGGTGGTTCCGGCGAGCTCGGCAGGTGGTAGCAGCGTGTCCGGATCATGGTTCTGGCACGTCTGAGAGATGGTTCCGGCATGCCCGGCAGGTAATTCGGGAGTGTCCGGCATGTGGTTCTGGCACTTCTGAGAGGTGGTTCCGGCATGCCCGGCAGGTGATTCTTGAGTGTTCGGCATGTGGTTCTGGCACCTCTGAGAGGTGGTTCCGGCATGCCCGGCAGGTGGTTCCGGAGTGTCTGCCGAGTGGTTCTGGCATAGTCGGCAGGTGATTCTGGCGTGTCCAGCAGGTGGTTCTGGGGAGTGGATCAGGTGGTTCCGGCATACTCGGCAGGTGGTACCGGCGTGTCCGGAACATGGTTCTGGCAAGTCTGAGAGGCGGTTCCGGCATGCCCGACAGCTGATTCCGGAGTGTTCGCCAAGTGGTTCTGGCGTAGCCGGCAGGTCATTTTGCATGTCCGGCGGTGGTTCCGGCAAGTCGAGCCGGTGGTTCCGGCACGTCCAGCAAGTGTTTCCGGTCTGTCCGGCAGGTGGTTCTGGCGTGACCGGCACGAGGTTCTGGCACATCTGAGAGTTGGTTCCGGCATGCCCGACAGGTGATTCCGGAGTGTCCGCCACGTGGTTCTGGCGTACCCGGCCGGTGATTTTGGCGTGTCTGGCAGGTGTTTCTTGCAAGTCGAGCATTTGGCTCAGGCATGCTCAGCAGGTGCTTCCGGCGTGTCTGTCACGTGGTTCTGGTGTGTCTGAGAGCTGGTTCTGGCATGTCCGGCAGATTTTTAAGGAGTGTCCACAAAGTGGTTGTGGCATACCCGGCAGGTGATTTTAGCGTGTCAGGTAGGTGGTTCCAGCGAGTCGAGTAGGTGGTTCCAGCGTGCTCGGCAGGTGGTTCAGGCGGGTCTGGCAGGTGGTTTCGGTCTCTTCGGGGTGTGGTTCCGGCATCTCAGGCACATGGTTCTGGCACGTCTGAGAGGTGGTTCCGGCCGGCCCGACAGGTGTTTCCATGGTGTCCGCCAAGTGGTTCTGGCATAGCTGGCAGGCGATGTTGGCGTGACCGGCAGGTGGTTCCAGACAGCCCGGCAGGTGATTCCGAAGAGTTCACCAAATGGTTGTGGCGTAGCCGGCAGGTGATTTTGGCGTGTTCAGCAGGTGGTTTTGTCGAGTCGAGCAGGTGGTTCTGGCGTGCTCGGCAGGTGCTTCCGGAGTCATTGGCATGTGGTTCCGGCATGTCTGAGAGGCAGGTCATTTTGCATGCCCGGCAGGTGATTCCGGAGTGTTCGCCAAGTGGTTCTGGCGTAGCCGGCAGGTGATTTTGCATGTCCGGCAATGGTTCCGGCGAGTCGAGCCGGTGGTTCCGGCATGTCCGGCAGGTGATCCCTGCATGTCCAGCAGGTGGATCCGGCATGCCCGGCAGGTGATTCCGGAGTGTCCGGCATGTGGTTCTGGCACCTCTGAGAGGTGGTTCCAGCATGCCCGGCAGGTGATACCCGAGTCTCCGGCATTTGGTTCTGGCACCTGTGAGAGGTGGTTCCGGAATGCCTGGCATGTGATTCCGGAGTGTCTGCCGTGTGGTTCTGGCGTAGCTGGCAGGTGATTTTGGCGTGTCCAGCAGGTGGTTCCAGCGAGCTCGGCAGGTGGTACCAGCGTGTCCGGAACATGGTTCTGGCACGTCTGAGAGATGGTTCCAGCATGCCCGGCAGGTGATTCGGGAGTGTCCGGCATGTGGTTCTGGCACCTCTGAGAGGTGGTTCCGGAATGCCCGGCAGGTGATTCTGGAGTGTTCGGCATGTGGTTCTGGAACCTCTGAGAGGTGGTTTGGGCATGCCCGGCAGGTGGTTCCGGAGTGTCTGCCGAGTGGTTCTGGCGTAGTCGGCAGGTGATTCTGGCGTGTCCAGCAGGTGGTTCTGGGGAGTGGATCAGGTGGTTCTGGCATACTCGGCAGGTGGTACCGGCGTGTCCGGACCATGGTTCTGGCAAGTCTGAGAGGCGGTTCCGGCATGCCCGACATGTGATTCCGGAGTGTTCGCCAAGTGGTTCTGGCGTAGCCGGCAGGTCATTTTGCATGTCCGGCGGTGGTTCCGGCGAGTCGAGCCGCTGGTTCCGGCGTGTCCGGCAGGTGGTTCTGGCGTGACCGGCACGAGGTTCTGGCACGTCTGAGAGTTGGTTCCGGCATGCCCGACAGGTGATTCCGGAGTGTCCGCCACGTGGTTCTGGCGTACCCGGCAGGTGATTTTGGCGTGTCTGGCAGGTGTTTCTTGCAAGTCGAGCATTTGGCTCAGGCATGCTCAGCCGGTGCTTCCGGCGTGTCTGGCACGTGGTTCTGGTGAGTCTGAGAGCTGGTTCTGGCATGTCCGGCAGATGATTCCGGAGTGTCCACCAAGTGGTTGTGGCATACCCGGCAGGTGATTTTAGCGTGTCAGGTAGGTGGTTCCAGCGAGTCGAGTAGGTGGTTCCGGAGTGCTCGGCAGGTGGTTCAGGCGGGTCTGGCAGGTGGTTTCGGTCTGTTCGGGGTGTGGTTCCGGCATCTCAGGCACATGGTTCTGGCACATCTGATAGGTGGTTCCGGCCGGCCCGACAGGTGTTTCCATGGTGTCCGCCAAGTGGTTCTGGCATAGCTGGCAGGTGATGTTGGTGTGACCGGCAGGTGGTTCCAGCGAGCCCGGCAGGTGATTCCGAAGTGTTCACCAAATGGTTGTGGCGTAGCCGGAAGGTGATTTTGGCATGTCCAGTAGGTGGTTTTGGTGAGTCGATCAGGTGGTTCTGGGGTGCTCGGCAGGTGCTTCCGGTGTCATTGGCATGTGGTTCCGGCATGTCTGAGAGGTGGTTCCGCCATGCCCGGCAGGTGATTCCGGAGTGTTCCCCAAGTGGTTCTGGCATAGCCGGCAGGTGATTTTGCATGTCCAGCAATGGTTCCGGCGAGTCGAGCCGGTGGTTCCGGCATGTCCGGCAGGTGGTTCCGGCATGCCCGGCAGGTGATTCCGGAGTGTGCGGCATGTTGGTCCAGCATGCCCGGCAGGTGATTCCGGAGTGTCCAGCATGTGGTTCTGGCACCTCTGAGAGGTGGTTCCGGCATGCCCGGCAGGTGATACCGGAGTCTCCGGCATTTGGCTCTGGCACCTCTGAGAGGTCGTTCCGGAATGCCTGGCATGTGATTCCGGAGTGTCTGCCGAGTGGTTCTGGCGTAGCCGGCAGTTGATTTTGGCGTGTCCAGTAGGTGGTTGTGGGGAGTGGATCAGCTGGTTCCGGCATACTCGGCAGGTTGTAGCGGCGTGTCCAGAACATGGTTCTGGCAATTCTGAGACGTGGTTCCGGCACGCCCGACAGGTGGTTCCGGAGCGTCCGCCAAGTGTTTCTGGCGTACCCGGCAGGTGGTTTTGGCATGTCTGACAGGTGTTTCTTGCAAGTCGAGCAGGTGGCTCAGGCATGCTCAGCTGGTTCTTCCGGCGTCTCTGGCACGTGGTTGTGGTGTGTCTGAGAGCTGGTTCTGGCATGTCCGGCAGATGATACCGGAGTGTCCACCAAGTGGTTCTGGTATACCTGTCAGGCGATTTTGGCGTGTCAGGAAGTTGGTTCCGGCTAGTTGAGCAGGTGGATCAGGCGTGCTCGCCATGGGGTTCAGGCGGGTCTGGCAGGTGGTTTCGGTCTGTTCAGGGAGTGGTTCCAGCATCTCAGGCACATGGTTGTGGCACGTCTGTGATGAGGTTGTGGCCGGCCCGACAGGTGATTCCGGAGTGTCCGCCAAGTGGTTCTGGCGTAGCTGAAAGGTGATGTTGGCGTGACCGGCAGGTGGTTCCAGCCAGCCCGGCAGGTGATTCCGGAGTGTCTGCCGAGTGGTTCTGGTTTAGCCGGCACATGATTTTGGCGTGTCCAGCAGGTTGTTCCGGCGAGCTCTGCTGGTGGTACCGGCGTGTCCGGAACATGGTTCTGGCACATCTGAGAGATGGTTCCGGCATGCCCAGCAGGTGATTCCGGAGTGTCCGGCATGTGGTTCTGGCACCTCTGAGAGGTGGTTCCGGCATGCTCGGCAGGTGGTTCTGGAGTGTCTACCGAGTGGTTCTGGCGTAGCCGGCAGGTGATTCTGGCGTGTCCAGCAGGTGGTTCTGGGGAGAGGATCAGGTGGTTCCAGCATACTCGGCAGGTGGTTCTGGCGTGACCGGCACGAGGTTCTGGCACGTCTGAGAGTTGGTTCCGGCATGCCCGACAGGTGATTCCGGAGTGTCCGCCACGTGGTTCTGGCGTACCCGGCAGGTGATTTTGGCGTGTCTGGCAGGTGTTTCTTGCAAGTCGAGCATTTTTCTCAGGCATGCTCAGCAGGTGCTTCCGGCGTGTCTGGCACGTGGTTCTGGTGTGTCTGAGAGCTGGTTCTGGCATGTCCGGCAGATGATTCTGGAGTGTCCACCAAGTGTTTGTGGCATACCCGGCAGGTGATTTTAGCGTGTCAGGTAGGTGGTTCCAGCGAGTCGAGTAGGTGGTTGCAGCGTGCTCGGCAGGTGGTTCAGGCGGGTCTGGCAGGTTGTTTCGGTCTCTTCGGGGTGTGGTTCCGGCATCTCAGGCACATGGTTCTGGCACGTCTGAGAGGTGGTTCCGGCCGGCTCGACAGGTGTTTCCATGGTGTCCGCCAAGTGGTTCTGGCATAGCTGGCAGGTGATGTTGGCGTGACCGGCAGGTGGTTCCAGCAAGCCCGGCAGGTGATTCCGAAGAGTTCACCAAATGGTTGTGGCGTAGCCGGCAGGTGATTTTGGCGTGTCCAGCAGGTGGTTTTGGCGAGTCGAGCAGGTGGTTCCGGCGTGCTCAGCAGGTGGTTCAGGCGGTTCTGGCAGGTGGTATCCGTCTGTTCGGGGTGTGGTTCCAGCATCTCATGAACACGTTTCTGGCACGTCTGAGATGTGGTTCCAGCCGGCCCGACAGGTGTTTCCGCAGTGTCCGCCAAGCGGTTCTGGCGTAGTTGGCAGGTGATTTTGGCATGACTGGCAGGTGGTTCCAGCAAGCCTGGCAGGTGATTCCAAAGTGTTCACCAACTGGTTGTGGCGTAGCCGGCAGGTGATTTTTGCGTGATCGGCAGGTGGTTCTGGCGAGTCGAGCAGGTGGTTCCGGCGTGCTCGGCTGGTGCTTCCGGGGTCATTGGCACGGGGTTCTGGCATGTCTGAGAGGTGGTTCCTGCATGCCCGGCAAGTGATTCCGGAGTGTTCGCCAAGTGGTTCTGGCATAGTCGGCAGGTGATTTTGGCATGTCCGGCAGGTGGTTCAGGCGAGTTGAGCAGGTGGTTCCAACGTGCTTGGCAGGTGCTTCCAGCGTCTCCGGCACGTGTTTCTGGCACATCTGACAGGTGGTTCCGGCATGCCCGAAAGGTGATTCGGGTCTGTCCGGTAGGTGGTTCCAGCCTGCACGGCATGTGGTTCTGCTACGTCTCAGAGGTGGTTGCGCATGCCCAACAGGTGATACCGGACTGTCCGCCACATGGTTCTGGCACGTCTGAGAGGTGGTTCCGGCATGCCCGGCAGGTCATCCCAGAGAGTCCTCCAAGTGGTTCTGGCATAACACGCAGGTGATTTTGGCGTGTCTGGCAGGTTGTTCCGTTGTGCTTGGCAGGTGGTTCAGGCTTGGCCGGCAGGTGGTTCCAGACTGTCCAGGACGTGTTTCCAGCTTCTCCGGCAGGTGGTTCTGGTACGTCTGAGAGGTGGTTCCGCCATGGCTGGCAGGTGATTCCGGACCGTCCCCCAGGTGGTTCTGGCATAGCCAGCAGTTGATATTGGCCTGTCCGGCAGGTGGTTCCACCGAGTCGAACAGGTGGCTCCGGCGTGCTCGGCAGGTGGTTCCGGTCTGTCCTGTAGGTGATTCTGGCGTGTCCGGCACGTGCTTCCGGCACGTCTGAGAGGTGGTTCCGGCATGCGCGACAGGTGGTTTCGGAGTGTCCGCCAGGTGGTTCTGGCGTACCCGGCAGGTGATTTTGGCGTGTCCGGCAGGTGTTTCTGGCGAGTCGAGCAGGTGGCTCCGGCATGCTCGGCAGGTGCTTCCGGCGTCTCCGGCACTTGGTTCTGGTGTGTCTGAGAGCTGGTTCCGGCATGTCCGGCAGATGATTCCGGAGTGTCCGCCAAGTGGTTCTGGCATGCCCAGCAGGTGATTTTGGCTTGTCAGGGAGGTGGTACCGGTGAGTCGAGCAGGTGGTTCCGGCGTGCTCAGCAGGTGGTTCAGGCGGTTCTGGCAGGTGGTATCCGTCTGTTCGGGGTGTGGTTCCAGCATCTCATGCACATGGTTCTGGCACGTCTGAGATGTGGTTCCGGCCGGCCCGACAGGTGTTTCCACAGTGTCCGCCAAGTGGTACTGGCATAGTTGGCAGGTGATTTTGGCATGACCGGCAGGTGGTTCCAGCAAGCCTGGCAGGTGATTCCAAAGTGTTCACCAACTGGTTGTGGCGTAGCCGGCAGGTGATTTTTGCGTGATCGGCAGGTGGTTCTGGCGAGTCGAGCAGGTGGTTCCGGCGTGCTCGGCTGGTGCTTCCGGGGTCAGTGGCACGGGGTTCTGGCATGTCTGAGAGGTGGTTCCTGCATGCCCGGCAAGTGATTCCGGAGTGTTCGCCAAGTGGTTCTGGCATAGTCGGCATGTGATTTTGGCATGTCCGGCAGGTGGTTCAGGCGAGTTGAGCAGGTGGTTCCAACGTGCTTGGCAGGTGCTTCCGGCGTCTCCGGCACGTGTTTCTGGCACATCTGACTGGTGGTTCCGGCATGCCCAAAAGTTGATTCCGGTCTGTCCGGTAGGTGGTTCCGGCGTGCACGGCACGTGGTTCTGGTACGTGTCAGAGGTGGTTGCGCATGCCCAACAGGTGATTCCGGACTGTCCGCCACGTGCTTCTGGCACGTCTGAGAGGTGGTTCCAACATGCCCGGCAGGTCATTTCGGAGAGTCGTCCAAGTGGTTCTGGCGTAGCCCGCAGGTGATTTTGGCGTGTCCGGCAGGTGGTTCCGCCGTGCTCGGCAGGTGGTTCAGGCATGGCCGTCACGTGGTTCCAGTCTGTCCAGGACGTGTTTCCAGCTTCTCCGGCAGGTGGTTCTGGTACGTCTGAGAGGTGGTTCCGCCATGGCTGGCAGGTGATCCCGGACCGTCCCCCAGGTGGTTCTGGCATAGCCAGCAGTTGATATTGGCCTGTCCGGCAGGTGGTTCCAGCGAGTCGAACAGGTGGCTCCGGCGTTCTTGGCAGGTGGTTCCGGTCTGTCCGGTAGGTGTTTCCGGCGTGTCCGGCACGTGCTTCCGGCACGTCTGAGAGGTGGTTCCGGCATGCGCGGCAGGTGATTCCGTAGTGTCCGCCAGGTGGTTCTGGCGCACCAGGCAGGTGATTTTGGCGTGTCCGGCAGTTGTTTCTGGGGAGTCGAGCAGGTGGCTCCGGCATGCTCGGCAGGTGCTTCCGGCGTCTCCGGCACTTGGTTCTGGTGTGTCTGAGAGCTGGTTCCGGCATGTCCGGCAGATGATTCCGGAGTGTCCGCCAAGTGGTTCTGGCATACCCAGCAGGTGATTTTGGCGTGTCAGGGAGGTGGTACCGGTGAGTGGAGCAGGTGGTTCCGGCGTGCTCGCCTGGTGCTTCCGGGGTCATTGGCACGGGGTTCTGGCATGTCTGAGAGGTGGTTCCTGCATGCCCGGCAGGTGATTCCGGAGTGTTCGCCAAGTGGTTCTGGCATAGTCGGCAGGTGATTTTGGCATGTCCGGCAGGTGGTTCAGGCGAGTTGGGCAGGTGGTTCCAACGTGCTTGGCAGGTGCTTCCGGCGTCTCCGGCACGTGTTTCTGGCACATCTGACAGGTGGTTCCGGCATGCCCGAAAGGTGATTCCGGTCTGTCCGGTAGGTGGTTCCAGCCTGCACGGCATGTGGTTCTGGTACGTCTCAGAGGTGGTTGCGCATGCCCAACAGGTGATTCCGGACTGTCCGCCACATGATTCTGGCACGTCTGAGAGGTGGTTCCGGCATGCCTGGCAGGTCATCCCAGAGAGTCCTCCAAGTGGTTCTGGCATAACACGCAGGTGATTTTGGCGTGTCTGGCAGGTTGTTCCGTTGTGCTTGGCAGGTGGTTCAGGCTTGGCCGGCAGGTGGTTCCAGACTGTCCAGGACGTGTTTCCAGCTTCTCCGGCAGGTGGTTCTGTTACGTCTGAGAGCTGGTTCCGCCATGGCTGTCAGGTGATCCCGGACTGTCCCCCAGGTGGTTCTGGCATAACCAGCAGTTGATATTGGCCTGTCCGGCAGGTGGTTCCAGCGAGTCGAACAGGTGGCTCCGGCGTGCTCGGCAGGTGGTTCCGGTCTGTCCGGTAGGTGATTCCGGCGTGTCCGGCACGTGCTTCCGGCACGTCTGAGAGGTGGTTCCGGCATGCGCGACAGGTGGTTTCGGAGTGTCCGCCAGGTGGTTCTGGCGTACCCGGCAGGTGATTTTGGCGTGTCCGGCAGGTGTTTCTGGCGAGTCGAGCAGGTGGCTCCGGCATGCTCGGCAGGTGCTTCCGGCGTCTCCGGCACGTGGTTCTGGTGTGTCTGAGAGCTGGTTCCGGCATGTAAGGCAGATGATTCCGGAGTGTCCGCCAAGTGGTTCTGGCATACCCGGCTGGTGATTTGGGCATGTCAGGTAGGTGGTTCCGGCGAGTCGAGCAGGTGGCTCCGGCGTGCTCGGCAGGTTGTTCAGACGGGTCTGGCAGGTGTTTTCCGTCTGTTCGGGGTGTGGTTCCAGCATCTCATGCACATGGTTCTGGCACGTCTGAGATGTGGTTCCGGCCGGCCCGACAGCTGTTTCCACAGTTTCCGCCAAGTGGTACTGGAGTAGTTGGCAGGTGATTTTGGCATGACCGGCAGGTGGTTCCAGCAAGCCCGGCAGGTGATTCCGAAGTGTTCCCCAACTGGTTGTGGCGTAGCCGGCAGGTGATTTTTGCGTGTCCGGCAGGTGGTTCTGGCGAGTCGAGCAGGTGGTTCCGGCGTGCTCGGCAGGTGCTTCCGGGGTCATTGGCACGTGGTTCAGGAATATCTGAGAGGTGGTTCCAGCATGCCCGGCAGGTGATTCCGGAGTGTTCGCCAAGTGTTTCCGGCGTAGCCGGCAGGTGATTTTGCATGTCCAGCGGTCGTTCCGGCGGGTCGAGCCGGTGGTTCCAGCGTGTCCGGCAGGTGGTTCCGGTCTGTCCGGCAGGTGCTTCTGTGGTGTCCGGCACGAGGTTCAGTCTGAGAGGCTGTGCCAGCATGCCCCTCACGTGATTCCGGCTTGTCCCCGAAGTGGTGCTGGTGTAGCGGGCAGGTGATTTTGGCGTGTCCGGCAGGTGGTTCAGGCGAGTTGAGCAGGTGCTTGCGACGTGCTCGGCAGGTGCTTCCGGCGTCTCCGGCACGTGTTTCTGGCACATCTGACTGGTGGTTCCGGCATGCCCAAAAGTTGATTCCGGTCTGTCCGGTAGGTGGTTCCGGCGTGCACGGCACGTGGTTCTGGTACGTGTCAGAGGTGGTTGCGTATGCCCAACAGGTGATTCCGGACTGTCCACCACGTGCTTCTGGCACGTCTGAGATGTGGTTCCAACATGCCCGGCAGGTCATTTCGGAGTGTCGTCCAAGTGGTTCTGGCATAGCCCGCAGGTGATTTTGGCGTGTCCGGCAGGTGGTTCCGCCGTGCTCGGCAGGTGGTTCAGGCATGGCCGTCACGTGGTTCCAGTCTGTCCAGGACGTGTTTCCAGCTTCTCCGGCAGGTGGTTCTGGTACGTCTGAGAGGTGGTTCCGCCATGGCTGGCAGGTGATCCCGGACTGTCCCCCAGGTGGTTCTGGCATAGCCAGCAGTTGATATTGGCCTGTCCGGCAGGTGGTTCCAGCGAGACGAACAGGTGGCTCCGGCGTTCTTGGCAGGTGGTTCCGGTCTGTCCGGTAGGTGTTTCCGGCGTGTCCGGCACGTGCTTCCGGCACGTCTGAGAGGTGGTTCCGGCATGCGCGGCAGGTGATTCCGTAGTGTCCGCCAGGTGGTTCTGGCATACCCGGCAGATGATTTTGGCGTGTCCGGCAGGTGTTTCTGGCGAGTCGAGCAGGTGGCTCCGGCATGCTCGGCAGGTGCTTCCGGGGTCTCCAGCACTTGGTTCTGGTGTGTCTGAGAGCTGGTTCTGGCATGTCCGGCAGATGATTCCGGAATGTCCGCCAAGTGGTTCTGGCATACCCAGCAGGTGATTTTGGCATGTCAGGGAGGTGGTACCCGTGAGTCGAGCAGGTGGTTCCGGCGTGCTCAGCAGGTGGTTCAGGCGGTTCTGGCAGATGGTATCCGTCTGTTCGGGGTGTGGTTCCAGCATCTCATGCACATGGTTCTGGCACGTCTGAGATGTGGTTCCAGCCGGCCCGACAGGTGTTTCCGCAGTGTCCGCCAAGCGGTTCTGGCGTAGTTGGCAGGTGATTTTGGCATGACTGGCAGGTGGTTCCAGCAAGCCTGGCAGGTGATTCCAAAGTGTTCACCAACTGGTTGTGGCATACCTGGCAGGTGATTTTTGCGTGATCGGCAGGTGGTTCTGGCGAGTCGAGCAGGTGGTTCCGGCGTGCTCGGCTGGTGCTTCCGGGGTCATTGGCACGGGGTTCTGGCATGTCTGAGAGGTGGTTCCTGCATGCCCGGCAAGTGATTCCGGAGTGTTCGCCAAGTGGTTCTGGCATAGTCGGCAGGTGATTTTGGCATGTCTGGCAGGTGGTTCAGGCGAGTTGAGCAGGTGGTTCCAACGTGCTTGGCAGGTGCTTCCGGCGTCTCCGGCACGTGTTTCTGGCACATCTGACAGGTGGTTCCGGCATGCCCGAAAGGTGATTCCGGTCTGTCCGGTAGGTGGTTCCAGCCTGCACGGCATGTGGTTCTGGTACGTCTCAGAGGTGGTTGCGCATGCCCAACAGGTGATTCCGGACTGTCCGCCACATGGTTCTGGCACGTCTGAGAGGTGGTTCCGGCATGCCCGGCAGGTCATCCCAGAGAGTCCTCCAAGTGGTTCTGGCATAACACGCAGGTGATTTTGGCGTGTCTGGCAGGTTGTTCCGTTGCGCTTGGCAGGTGGTTCAGGCTTGTCTGGCAGGTGGTTCCAGACTGTCCAGGACGTGTGTCCAGCTTCTCCGGCAGGTGGTTCTGGTACGTCTGAGAGGTGGTTCCGCCATGGCTGGCAGGTGATTCCGGACCGTCCCCCAGGTGGTTCTGGCATAGCCAGCAGTTGATATTGGCCTGTCCGGCAGGTGGTTCCAGCGAGTCGAACAGGTGGCTCCGGCGTGCTCGGCAGGTGGTTCCGGTCAGTCCGGTAGGTGATTCCGGCGTGTCCGGCACGTGCTTCCGGCACGTCTGAGAGGTGGTTCCGGCATGCGCGACAGGTGGTTTCGGAGTGTCCGCCAGGTGGTTCTGGCGAACCCGGCAGGTGATTTTGGCGTGTCCGGCAGGTGGTTCAGGCGAGTTGAGCAGGTGGTTCCAACGTGCTTGGCAGGTGCTTCCGGCGTGTCCGGCACGTGTTTCTGGCACATCTGAATGGTGGTTCCGGCATGCCCAAAAGTTGATTCCGGTCTGTCCGTTAGGTGGTTCCGGCGTGCACGGCACGTGGTTCTGGTACGTGTCAGAGGTGGTTGCGTATGCCCAACAGGTGATTCCGGACTGTCCGCCACGTGCTTCTGGCACGTCTGAGAGGTGGTTCCAACATGCCCGGCAGGTCATGTCGGAGAGTCGTCCAAGTGGTTCTGGCGTAGCCCGCAGGTGATTTTGGCGTGTCCGGCAGGTGGTTCCGCCGTGCTCGGCAGGTGGTTCAGGCATGGCCGTCACGTGGTTCCAGTCTGTCCAGGACGTGTTTCCAGCTTCTCCGGCAGGTGGTTCTTGTGCGTGTGAGAGGTGGTTCCGCCATGGCTGGCAGGTGATCCCGGACTGTCCCCCAGGTGGTTCTGGCATAGCCAGCAGTTGATATTGGCCTGTCCGGCAGGTGGTTCCAGCGAGTCGAACAGGTGGCTCCGGCGTGCTCGGCAGGTGGTTCCGGTATGTCCGGTAGGTGATTCCGGCGTGTCCGGCACGTGCTTCCGGCACGACTGAGAGGTGGTTCCAGCATGCTCGGCAGGTGCTTCCGGCGTCTCCGGCACGTGGTTCTGGTGTGTCTGAGAGCTGGTTCCGGCATGTCTGGCAGATGATTCCGGAGTGTCCGCCAAGTGGTTCTGGCATACCCGGCTGGTGATTTGGGCATGTCAGGTAGGTGGTTCCGGCGAGTCGAGCAGGTGGCTCCGGCGTCCTCAGCAGTTTGTTCAGACGGGTCTGGAAGGTGTTTTCCGTCTGTTCGGGGTGTGGTTCCAGCATCTCATGCACATGGTTCTGGCACGTCTGAGATGTGGTTCCGGCCGGCCCGACAGGTGTTTCCACAGTGTCCGCCAAGTGGTACTGGCGTAGTTGGCAGGTGATTTTGGCATGACCGGCAGGTGGTTCCAGCAAGCCCGGCAGGTGATTCCGAAGTGTTCCCCAACTGGTTGTGGCGTAGCCGGCAGGTGATTTTTGCGTGTCCGGCAGGTGGTTCTGGCGCGTCGAGCAGGTGGTTCCGGCGTGCTCGGCAGGTGCTTCCGGGGTCATTGGCACGTGGTTCTGGCATATCTGAGAGGTGGTTCCGGCATGCCCGGCAGGTGATTCCGGAGTGTTCGCCAAGTGTTTCCGGCCTAGCCGGCAGGTGATTTTGCATGTCCAGCGGTCGTTCCGGCGGGTCGAGCCGGTGGTTCCGGCGTGTCCGGCAGGTGGTTCCGGTCTGTCCGGCAGGTGGTTCTGTGGTGTCCGCCACGAGGTTCAGTCTCAGACGTTGTGCCGGAATGCCCCTCACGTGATTCCGGCTTGTCCCCGAAGTGGTGCTGGTGTAGCGGGCAGGTGATTTTGGCGTAACCGGCAGGTGGTCAGGCGAGTTGAGCAGGTGGTTGCGACGTGCTCGGCAGGTGCTTCCGGCGTCTCCGGCACGTGTTTCTGGCACATCTGACTGGTGGTTCCGGCATGCCCAAAAGTTGATTGCGGTCTGTCCGGTAGGTGGTTCCGGCGTGCACGGCACGTGGTTCTGGTACGTGTCAGAGGTGGTTGCGTATGCCCAACAGGTGATTCCGGACTGTCCGCCACGTGCTTCTGGCACGTCTGAGATGTGGTTCCAACATGCCCGGCAGGTCATTTCGGACAGTCGTCCAAGTGGTTCTGGCGTAGCCCGCAGGTGATTTTGGCGTGTCCGGCAGGTGGTTCCGCCGTGCTCGGCAGGTGGTTCAGGCATGGCCGTCACGTGGTTCCAGTCTGTCCAGGACGTGTTTCCAGCTTCTCTGGCAGGTGGTTCTGGTACGTCTGAGAGGTGGTTCCGCCATGACTGGCAGGTGATCCCGGACTGTCCCCCAGGTGGTTCTGGCATAGCCAGGAGTTGATATTGGCCTGTCCGGCAGGTGGTTCCAGCGAGTCGAACAGGTGGCTCCGGCGTTCTTGGCAGGTGGTTCCGGTCTGTCCGGTAGGTGTTTCCGCCGTGTCTGGCACGTGCTTCCGGCACGTCTGAGAGGTGGTTCCGGCATGCGCGACAGGTGATTCTGTAGTGTCCGCCAGGTGGTTCTGGCGTACCCGGCAGGTGATTTTGGCGTGTCCGGCAGGTGTTTCTGGCGAGTCGAGCAGGTGGCTCCGGCATGCTCGGCAGGTGCTTCCGGCGTCTCCGGCACGTGGTTCTGGTGTGTCTGAGAGCTGGTTCCGGCATGTCCGGCAGAGGATTCCGGAGTGTCCGCCAAGTGGTTCTGGCATACCCGGCTGGTGATTTGGGCATGTCAGGTAGGTGGTTCCGGCGAGTCGAGCAGGTGGCTCCGGCGTCCTCAGCAGTTTGTTCAGACGGGTCTGGAAGGTGTTTTCCGTCTGTTCGGGGTGTGGTTCCAGCATCTCATGCACATGGTTCTGGCACGTCTGAGATGTGGTTCCGGCCGGCCCGACAGGTGTTTCCACAGTGTCCGCCAAGTGGTACTGGCGTAGTTGGCAGGTGATTTTGGCATGACCGGCAGGTGGTTCCAGCAAGCCCGGCAGGTGATTCCGAAGTGTTCCCCAACTGGTTGTGGCGTAGCCGGCAGGTGATTTTTGCGTGTCCGGCAGGTGGTTCTGGCGCGTCGAGCAGGTGGTTCCGGCGTGCTCGGCAGGTGCTTCCGGGGTCATTGGCACGTGGTTCTGGCATATCTGAGAGGTGGTTCCGGCATGCCCGGCAGGTGATTCCGGAGTGTTCGCCAAGTGTTTCCGGCCTAGCCGGCAGGTGATTTTGCATGTCCAGCGGTCGTTCCGGCGGGTCGAGCCGGTGGTTCCGGCGTGTCCGGCAGGTGGTTCCGGTCTGTCCGGCAGGTGGTTCTGTGGTGTCCGCCACGAGGTTCAGTCTCAGACGTTGTGCCGGAATGCCCCTCACGTGATTCCGGCTTGTCCCCGAAGTGGTGCTGGTGTAGCGGGCAGGTGATTTTGGCGTAACCGGCAGGTGGTCAGGCGAGTCGAGCAGGTGGTTGCGACGTGCTCGGCAGGTGCTTCCGGCGTCTCCGGCACTTGGTTCTGGTGTGTCTGAGAGCTGGTTCCGGCATGTCCGGCAGATGATTCCGGAGTGTCCGCCAAGTGGTTCTGGCATACCCGGCTGGTGATTTGGGCATGTCAGGTAGGTGGTTCCGGCGAGTCGAGCAGGTGGCTCCGGCGTGTCCGGCACGTTGTTCAGACGGGTCTGGCAGGTGTTTTCCGTCTGTTCGGGGTGTGGTTCCAGCATCTCATGCACATGGTTCTGGCACGTCTGAGATGTGGTTCCGGCCGGCCCGACAGGTGTTTCCACAGTGTCCGCCAAGTGGTACTGGCGTAGTTGGCATGTGATTTTGGCATGACCGGCAGGTGGTTCCAGCAAGCCCGGCAGGTGATTCCGAAGTGTTCCCCAACTGGTTGTGGCGTAGCCGGCAGGTGATCTTTGCGTGTCCGGCAGGTGGTTCTGGCGAGTCGAGCAGGTGGTTCCGGCGTGCTCGGCAGGTGCTTCCGGGGTCATTGGCACGTGGTTCTGGCATATCTGAGAGGTGGTTCCGGCATGCCCGGCAGGTGATTGCGGATTGTTCGCCAAGTGTTTCCGGCGTAGCCGGCAGGTGATTTTGCATGTCCAGCGGTCGTTCCGGCGGGTCGAGCCGGTGGTTCCGGCGTGTGCGGCAGGTGTTTCCGGTCTGTCCGGCAGGTGGTTCTGTGGTGTCCGGCACGATGTTCAGTCTGAGAGGCTGTGCCGGCATGCCCCTCACGTGATTCCGGCTTGTCCCCGAAGTGGTGCTGGTGTAGCGGGCAGGTGATTTTGGCGTGTCCGGCAGGTGGTTCAGGCGAGTTGAGCAGGTGGTTCCGACGTGCTTGGCAGGTGCTTCCGGCGTCTCCGGCACGTGTTTCTGGCACATCTGACTGGTGGTTCCGGCATGCCCAAAAGTTGATTCCGGTCTGTCCGGTAGGTGGTTCCGGCGTGCACGGCACGTGGTTCTGGTACGTGTCAGAGGTGGTTGCGTATGCCCAACAGGTGATTCCGGACTGTCCGCCACGTGCTTCTGGCACGTCTGAGAGGTGGTTCCAACATGCCCGGCAGGTCATTTCGGAGAGTCGTCCAAGTGGTTCTGGCGTAGCCCGCAGGTGATTTTGGCGTGTCCGGCAGGTGGTTCCGCCGTGCTCGGCAGGTGGTTCAGGCATGTCCGTCACGTGGTTCCAGTCTGTCCAGGACGTGTTTCCAGCTTCTCCGGCAGGTGGTTCTGGTACGTCTGAGAGGTGGTTCCGCCATGGCTGGCAGGTGATCCCGGACCGTCCCCCAGGTGGTTCTGGCATAGCCAGCAGTTGATATTGGCCTGTCCGGCAGGTGGTTCCAGCGAGTCGAACAGGTGGCTCCGGCGTTCTTGGCAGGTGGTTCCGGTCTGTCCGGTAGGTGTTTCCGGCGTTTCCGGCACGTGCTTCCGGCACGTCTGAGAGGTGGTTCCGGCATGCGCGGCAGGTGATTCCGTAGTGTCCGCCAGGTGGTTCTGGCGCACCAGGCAGGTGATTTTGGCGTGTCCGGCAGGTGTTTCTGGGGAGTCGAGCAGGTGGCTCCGGCATGCTCGGCAGGTGCTTCCGGCGTCTCCGGCACTTGGTTCTGGTGTGTCTGAGAGCTGGTTCCGGCATGTCCGCCAGATGATTCCGGAGTGTCCGCCAAGTGGTTCTGGCATACCCAGCAGGTGATTTTGGCGTGTCAGGGAGGTGGTACCGGTGAGTGGAGCAGGTGGTTCCGGCGTGCTCGGCTGGTGCTTCCGGAGTCATTGGCACGGGTTTCTGGCATGTCTGAGAGGTGGTTCCTGCATGCCCGGCAGGTGATTCCGGAGTGTTCGCCAAGTGGTTCTGGCATAGTCGGCAGGTGATTTTGGCATGTCCGGCAGGTGGTTCAGGCGAGTTGAGCAGGTGGTTCCAACGTGCTTGGCAGGTGCTTCCGGCGTCTCCGGCACGTGTTTCTGGCACATCTGACAGGTGGTTCCGGCATGCCCGAAAGGTGATTCCGGTCTGTCCGGTAGGTGGTTCCAGCCTGCACGGCATGTGGTTCTGGTACGTCTCAGAGGTGGTTGCGCATGCCCAACAGGTGATTCCGGACTGTCCGCCACATGGTTCTGGCACTTCTGAGAGGTGGTTCCGGCATGCCCGGCAGGTCATCCCAGAGAGTCCTCCAAGTGGTTCTGGCATAACACGCAGGTGATTTTGGCGTGTCTGGCAGGTTGTTCCGTTGTGCTTGGCAGGTGGTTCAGGCTTGGCCGGCAGGTGGTTCCAGACTGTCCAGGACGTGTTTCCAGCTTCTCCGGCAGGTGGTTCTGGTACGTCTGAGACGTGGTTCCGCCATGGCTGGCAGGTGATTCCGGACCGTCCCCCAGGTGGTTCTGGCATAGCCAGCAGTTGATATTGGCCTGTCCGGCAGGTGGTTCCAGCGAGTCGAACAGGTGGCTCCGGCGTGCTCGGCAGGTGGTTCCGGTCTGTCCGGTAGGTGATTCCGGCGTGTCCGGCACGTGCTTCCGGCACGTCTGAGAGGTGGTTCCGGAATGCGCGACAGGTGGTTTCGGAGTGTCCGCCAGGTGGTTCTGGCGTACCCGGCAGGTGATTTTGGCGTGTCCGGCAGGTGTTTCTGGCGAGTCGAGCAGGTGGCTCCGGCATGCTCGGCAGGTGCTTCCGGCGTCTCCGGCACGTGGTTCTGGTGTGTCTGAGAGCTGGTTCCGGCATGTCCAGCAGATGATTCCGGAGTGTCCTACAAGTGGTTCTGGCATACCCGGCTGGTGATTTGGGCATGTCAGGTAGGTGGTTCCGGCGAGTCGAGCAGGTGGCTCCGGCGTGCTCGGCAGGTTGTTCAGACGGCTCTGGCAGGTGTTTTCCGTCTGTTCGGGGTGTGGTTCCAGCATCTCATGCACATGGTTCTGGCACGTCTGAGATGTGGTTCCGGCCGGCCCGACAGGTGTTTCCACAGTGTCCGCCAAGTGGTACTGGCGTAGTTGGCAGGTGATTTTGGCATGACCGGCAGGTGGTTCCAGCAAGCCCGGCAGGTGATTCCGAAGTGTTCCCCAACTGGTTGTGGCGTAGCCGGCAGGTGATTTTTGCGTGTCCGGCAGGTGGTTCTGCCGAGTCGAGCAGGTGGTTCCGGCGTGCTCGGCAGGTGCTTCCGGGGTCATTGGCACGTGGTTCTGGCATATCTGAGAGGTGGTTCCGGCATGCCCGGCAGGTGATTCCGGAGTGTTCGCCAAGTGTTTCCGGCGTAGCCGGCAGGTGATTTTGCATGTCCAGCGGTCGTTCCGGCGGGTCGAGCCGGTGGTTCCGGCGTGTCCGGCAGGTGGTTCGGGTCTGTCCGGCAGGTGGTTCTGTGGTGTCCGGCACGAGGTTCAGTCTGAGAGGCTGTGCCGGCATGCCCCTCACGTGATTCCGGCTTGTCCCCGAAGTGGTGCTGGTGTAGCGGGCAGGTGATTTTGGCGTGTCCGGCAGGTGGTTCAGGCGAGTTGAGCAGGTGGTTGCGACGTGCTCGGCAGGTGCTTCCGGCGTCTCCGGCACGTGTTTCTGGCACATCTGACTGGTGTTTCCGGCATGCCCAAAAGTTGATTCCGGTCTGTCCGGTAGGTGGTTCCGGGGTCTCCGGCACGTGGTTCTGGTGTGTCTGAGAGCTGGTTCCGGCATGTCCGGCAGATGATTCCGGAGTGTCCGCCAAGTGGTTCTGGCATACCCAGCAGGTGATTTTGGCGTGTCAGGGAGGTGGTACCGGTGAGTCGAGCAGGTGGTTCCGGCGTGCTCAGCAGGTGGTTCAGGCGGTTCTGGCAGGTGGTATCCGTCTGTTCGGGGTGTGGTTCCAGCATCTCATGAACACGTTTCTGGCACGTCTGAGATGTGGTTCCAGCCGGCCCGACAGGTGTTTCCGCAGTGTCCGCCAAGCGGTTCTGGCGTAGTTGGCAGGTGATTTTGGCATGACTGGCAGGTGGTTCCAGCAAGCCTGGCAGGTGATTCCAAAGTGTTCACCAACTGGTTGTGGCGTAGCCGGCAGGTGATTTTTGCGTGATCGGCAGGTGGTTCTGGCGAGTCGAGCAGGTGGTTCCGGCGTGCTCGGCTGGTGCTTCCGGGGTCATTGGCACGGGGTTCTGGCATGTCTGACAGGTGGTTCCTGCATGCCCGGCAAGTGATTCCGGAGTGTTCGCCAAGTGGTTCTGGCATAGTCGGCAGGTGGTTCCGGTCTGTCCGGCAGGTGGTTCTGTGGTGTCCGGCACGAGGTTCAGTCTGAGAGGCTGTGCCAGCATGCCCCTCACGTGATTCCGGCTTGTCCCCGAAGTGGTGCTTGTGTAGCGGGCAGGTGATTTTGGCGTGTCCGGCAGGTGGTTCAGGCGAGTTGAGCAGGTGCTTGCGACGTGCTCGGCTGGTGCTTCCGGCGTCTCCGGCACGTGTTTCTGGCACATCTGACTGGTGGTTCCGGCATGCCCAAAAGTTGATTCCGGTCTGTCCGGTAGGTGGTTCCGGCGTGCACGGCACTTGGTTCTGGTACGTGTCAGAGGTGGTTGCGTATGCCCAACAGGTGATTCCGGACTGTCCGCCACGTGCTTCTGGCACGTCTGAGAGGTGGTTCCAACATGCCCGGCAGGTCATTTCGGAGAGTCGTCCAAGTGGTTCTGGCGTAGCCCGCAGGTGATTTTGGCGTGTCCGGCAGGTAGTTCCGCCGTGCTCGGCAGGTGGTTCAGGCATGGCCGTCACGTGGTTCCAGTCTGTCCAGGACGTGTTTCCAGCTTCTCCGGCAGGTGGTTCTGGTACGTCTGAGAGGTGGTTCCGCCATGGCTGGCAGGTGATCCCGGACTGTCCCCCAGGTGGTTCTGGCATAGCCAGCAGTTGATATTGGCCTGTACGGCAGGTGGTTCCAGCGAGTCGAACAGGTGGCTCCGGCGTTCTTGGCAGGTGGTTCCGGTCTGTCCGGTAGGTGTTTCCGGCGTGTCCGGCACGTGCTTCCGGCACGTCTGAGAGGTGGTTCCGGCATGCGCGGCAGGTGATTCCGTAGTGTCCGCC
>NW_027228485.1:0-25294 GCF_037783145.1 Equus przewalskii
ACCACAACCATTTGGTGAACACTTCGGAATCACCTGCCGGGCTGGCTGGAACCACCTGCCGGTCACGCCAACATCACCTGCCAGCTATGCCAGAACCACTTGGCGGACACCATGGAAACACCTGTCGGGCCGGCCGGAACCACCTATCAGACGTGCCAGAACCATGTGCCTGTGATGCCGGAACCACACCCCGAACAGACCGAAACCACCTGCCAGACCCGCCTGAAACACCTGCCGATCACGCCGGAACCACCTACTCGACTCGCTGGAACCACCTACCTGACACGCTAAAATCACCTGCCGGGTATGCCACAACCACTTGGTGGACACTCCGGAATCATCTGCCGGACATGCAAGAACCAGCTCTGAGACACACCAGAACCACGTGCCGGACAGGCCGGAAGCACCTGCTGATCATGCCTGAGCCACATGCTCGACTTGCAAGAAACACCTGCCAGACACGCCAAAATCACCTGCCGGGTAAGCCAGAACCACTTGGCGGACTCTCCGGAATCACCTGTCGGGCATGCCGGAACCAACTCTCAGACGTGCCAGAACCTCGTGCCGGTCACGCCAGAACCACCTGCCGGACACGCCGGAACCACCGGCTCGACTCGCCGGAACCACCGCCGGACATGCAAAATGACCTGCCGGCTACGCCAGAACCACTTGGCGAACACTCCGGAATCACCTGTCGGGCATGCTGGAACCACCTCACAGACTTGCCAGAACCATGTTCCGGACACGCCGGTACCACCTGCCGAGTATGCCGGAACCACCTGATCCACTCCCCAGAACCACCTGCAGGACACGCCAGAATCACCTGCCGACTACGCCAGAACCACTCGGCAGACACTCCGGAAGCACCTGCCGGGCATGCCGGAACCACCTCTCAGAGGTGCCAGAACTACATGCCGAACACTGCGGAATCACCTGCCGGGCATGTCGGAACCACCTCTCAGAGGTGCCAGAACCACATGCCGGACACTCCGGAATCACCTGCCGGACAGACCGGAAACACCTGCTGGAAACGCCGCAACCACCGGCTCGAATCGCCGGAACCACCGCCGGACATGCAAAATGACCCGCCGGCTATGCCAGAACCACTTGGGGAACACTCCGGAATCACCTGCCGGGCATGCCGGTACCACCTGCCGGACATGCCGGAACCACCGGCTCGACTCGCCGGAACCATTGCCGGACATGCAAAATCACCTGCCGGCTACGCCAGAACCACTTGGCGAACACTCCGGAATCACCTGCCGGGCATGGCGGAACCACCTCTCAGACATGCCGGAACCGCATGCCGATGACACAGGAAGCACCTGCCGAGCACGCCAGAACCACCTGCTCGACTCGCCAAAACCACCTGCTGGACACGCCAAAATCACCTTCCGGCTACGCCACAACCATTTGGTGAACACTTTGGAATCACCTGCCGGGCTGGCTGGAACCACCTGCCGGTCACGCCAACATCACCTTTCAGCTACGCCAGAACCACTTGGCGGACACTCCGGAAACACCTCTCCGGCCGGCCGGAACCACCTATCAGACGTGCCAGAACCATGTGCCTGAGATGCCGGAACCACTCCCCGAACAGACCGAAACCACCTGCCAGACCCGCCTGAACCCCCTGGCGAGCACGCCTGATCCACATGCTCAACTAGCCGGAACCACCTTCCTGACACGCCAAAATCACCCGACGTCTACGCCACAACCATTTGGAGAACTCTTCGGAATCACCTGCCAGGCTGGCTCCAGAACCACTCGGCCGACACTCCGGAACCACCTGCCGGGCATGCCGGAACCACCTCTCAGACATGCCGGAACCACATGCCAATGACGCCTGAAGCACCTGCCGAGCACGCCAGAACCACCTGCTCGACTCACCAAAACCACCTTCTGGACACGCCAAAATCACCTGCCGGCTACGCCACAACCATTTGGTGAACTCTTCGCAATCACCTGCTGGGCTTGCTGGAACCACGTGCTGGACATGCCGGAACCACCTGCCGGACATGCCGGAACCACCTGCGGGACATTCCGGAACCACGGCTCGACTCGCCTGAACCATTGCCGTACATGCAAAATCACCTGCCGGCTATGCCAGAACCACTTGGCGAACACTCCGGTATCACCTGCCGGGCATGCCGGAACCACCTCTCAGAGGTGCCAGAACCACATGCCGGACACTCCGGAATCACCTGCCGGGCATGGCGGAACCACCTCTCAGACATGCCGGAACCACATTCCAATGACACCGGAAGCACCTGCCGAGCACGCCAGAACCACCTGCTCGACTCGCCCAAACCACCTGCTGGACACGCCAAAATCACCTGCCGGCTAGGCCACAACCATTTGGTGAACTCTTCGGAATCGCATGCCAGGCTGGCTGGAACCACCTGCCGGTCACGCCAACATCACCTGCCAGCTATGCCAGAACCACTAGGCGGACACCATGGAAACACCTGTCGGGCCGGCCGGAACCACCTATCAGACGTGCCAGAACCATGTGCCTGAGATGCCGGAACCACACCCCAACTGACCGAAACCACCTGCCAGACCAGCCTGAACCACCTGCCGAGCACGCCGGAACCACCTACTCGACTCGCCGGAACCACCTACCTGACACGCTAAAATCACCTGCCGGGTCTGCCACAACCACTTGGTGGACACGACGGAATCATCTGCCGGACATGCCAGAACCAGCTCTCAGACACACCAGAACCACGTGCCAGACACGCCGGAAGCACCTGCTGATCATGCCTGAGCCAAATGCTCGACTTGCAAGAAACAGCTGCCAGACACGCCAAAATCACCTGCCGGGTACGCCAGAACCACGTGGTGGACACTCCGGAATCACCTGTCGGGCATGCCCGAACCACCTCTCAGACGTGCCAGACCTCATGCCGAACACGCCAGAACCACCTGCCGGACAGACGGGATCCACCTGCTGGACACGCCGGAACCACCGGCTCGACTTGCCGGAACCACCGCCGGACATGCAAAATGACCTGCCAGCTACGGCAGAACCACTTGGCGAACACTCCGGAATCACCTGTCGGGCATCATAGAACCACCTCTCAGACGTGCCGGAAAAACATGCCGGACACGCCGGATCCCCCTCCCCGTAAGACCGGAACCACCTGCCGGGCACACCTGGACCACCTGCCGAGCACACCAGAACCACCTGCTTGACTCGCAGGACTCACATGCCTGACACGCCAAAATGAGCTGCCGGCTACGCCAGAACCACTTACCCGACACTCCGGAATCACCTGCCTGGCATGCCAGAACCACCTCTCACATGTGCCAGAAGCACATGCCTGACATGCCGGAACGAACTATCGGACAGAACGGAACCACCTGCCAGACATGCCGGAACCACCTGCCGAACACGCCACAGCCAGCTGCTCAACTCGCCGGAACCACATGCCGGACAGGCCAATATCAAATGCTGGCTATGCCAGAACCACCTGGGGGACAGTCCAGAATCACCTGCCAGCCATGGCGGAACCACTTCTCAGAAGTGCCAGAAGCACGTGCCGGACATGCCGGAACGACCTACTGGACAGACCAGAACCACCAGCCAGACATGCCGGAACACCTGCCGAGCACGCCGGAGCCACCTGCCAGACAGGCCAAAATCAACAGCTGGCTATGCGAGAACCACCTGGCGGGCAGTCCGGAATCACCTGCCGGGCATGCAATAACCACCTCTCAGACGTACCAGAACCACGTGCCGCACAAGCTGGAAACACGTACTGGACAGACTGGAACCACCTGCCGGCCACGCCTGAACCACCTGCCGAGCACGACGGAACCACCTGCCGGACTCGCCAAAAACACCTGCGGGCTATGACAGAACCACTTGGAGGACTCTCTGGGATGACCTGCCGGGCATGCTGGAACCACCTCTCAGACGTGCCAGAACCACGTGGCGGACTCTCCAGAATCGCCTGTTGGGCATGCGCAACCACCTCTGAGACGTACCAGAACCACGTGCCGTACACGCCGGAACCACCTACCGGACACACCGGAAGCAGCTTTCGGGCATGCCAGAAGCACCTGCTCAACTCGCCTGAAAAACCTGCCGGACATGCCAAAATCACCTGCTGGCTACGCCAAAACCACGTGGTGGACTCTCTGAATCACCTGCTGGGCATGATAGAACCACCTGACAGATGTGCCGGAACCAATACCGGACACGCCGGAACAACCTCCCGGACAGACCGGAACCCTCTGCCGGACCTGCCTGAACCAATTGTCGAGCATGCTGGAACCACATGCTCGACTCTCTGGAACCACATGCCGGACATGGCAAAATCACCTGCCGGCTACACCAGAACCACTTGGCGAACACTCTGTAATCACTGGCCGGGCATGCCGGAACCACCTCTCAGACATGCCAGAACCACGTGCCAATGACACCAGAAGCACCTGCCGAGCACGCAGGAACCTCCTGCTCGTCTCACCAGAACCACCTGCCGGAGACCCAAAAATCACCTGCCGTCTATGCCACAACCAGTTGGTGAACACTTCGCAATCACCTGCCGGGCTTGCTGGAACCACCTGCCGGTCACGCCAACATCACCTGCCAGCTACGCCAGAACAAAATGACATGCCAACTACGCCGGAACCGCTCGTCGGACACTGCAGAAACACCTGTCGGGCCGGCCGGAACGACATCTCAGACGTGACAGAACCATGTGCATGAGATGCCGGAACCACACCCCAAACAGACAGAAACCACCTACCTGACATGCCTGAACCACCTGCCGAGAACGCCGGAACCACCTGCTCGACTCGCCGGAATCACGTAGGTCACACGCCAAAATCACCTGCCGGGCATGCCAGATGCACTTGACGGACACTTCGGAATCTCTGCCGGACATGCAAGAACCAGCTCTCAGACACACCAGAACCATGTGACAGAGACGCTAGAACCACGTCCTGGACAGACTGGAACCACCTGCCGGACACGCCTGGACCACCTGCCGAGCACGCCGGAACCACCTGCTCGACTTTCAGTACCCACGTGCCGGACACGCCAAAAGTAAATGCCGGCTACACCAGAACCACTTACTCGACACTCCTGAATCACCTGCCCGGCATGCCGGAACCACCTCTCAGACATGCCAGAACCACGTGCCAATGACACTGGAAGCACCTGTCGAGCACGCCGGAACCACCTGCTCGACTCCCCGGAACCACCTACCTGACACGCCAAAATCACCTGCCAGGTACACCAGAACCACGTGGTGGACACTCCGGAATCACCTGCCGCGCATGCCGGAACCACCACTCAGACGTGCCGGAAGCACGTGCCGGACACGCCAGAAACACCTACCGGACAGACCGGAACCACCTGCCAGACATGCCGGAACCACCTGCGGAGCACGCCAGAGCCACCGGCTCGAATCGTAGGAACCACCCGCCAGACAGGCCAAAATCAACAGCTGGCTATGCGGGAACCACCTGGCAGAAGTCCGGAATCACCTGCCGTGCATGCAGGAGCCACCTCTCAGACGTAACAAAACCGTTTGCCGGACACGCTGGAACCAAGTCCTGGACAGTCTGGAACCACCTGCCGGACACGCCTGGACCACCTGCCGAGCACGCCGGAACCACCTGCTCGACTCGCAGGACCCATGTGCCGGACACGCCAAAATGAACTGCCGGCTACACCAGAACCACATACCCGACTCTCCGGAATCACCTGCCTGGCATGCCAGAACCACCTCTCAGACGTGCCAGAAGCACATGCCGGACATGCCGGAATGACCTATCGGACAGAACGGAACCACCTGCCAGACACGCCGGAACCACCTGCCGAACACACCACAGCCAGCTGCTCGACTCGACGGAACCACCTGCCGGACACACCAATATCAACTTCTGGCTAGGCCAGAACCACCTGGGGGACAGTCCGGAATCACCTGCCCACCATGGCGGAACAACCTCTCAGATGTACCAGAACCACGTGCCGGACAAGCTGGAAACACGTACTGGACAGACTGGAACCACCTGCCGGCCACGCCTGAGCCACCTGCCGAGCATGATGGAACCACCTGCCGGACATGCCAAAATCACCTGCGGGCTACGCCAGAACCACTTGGAGGACTCTCCGGGATGACCTGCCGGGCATGCTGGAACCACCTCTCAGACGTGCCAGAACCACGTGCCGTACACGCCGGAAACACCTACCGGACACACCGGAAGCAGCTTTCAGGCATGCCGGAAGCACCTGCTCAACTCGCCTGAAAAACCTGCCGGACATGCCAAAATCACCTGGCCTCTACGCAAAAACCATGTGGTGGAATCTCTGAATCACCTGCCGGGCATGATAGAACCACCTGTCAGACGTGCCGGAACCAATACCGGACACGCCGGAACAACCTCCCGGACAGACCGGAACCTGTGCCGGACCTGCCTGAACCAATTGTCGTGCACGCTGGAACCACATGCTCGACTCTCTGGAACCACATGCCGGACATGGCAAAATCACCTGCCGGCTACACCAGAACCACTTGGCGAACACTCTGTAATCACTGGCCGGGCATGCCGGAACCATCTCTCAGACATGCCAGAACCACCTGCCAGGCTGGCTGGAACCACCTGCCGGTCACGCCAACATCAGCTGCCAGCTATGCCAGAACCACTTGGCGGACACTCCGGAATCATCTCCCGGACAGGCCAGAACCAGCTCTCAGACACACCAGAACCACGTGCCAGACACGCCGGAAGCACCTGCTGAGCATGCCTGAGCCAAATGCTCAACTTGCAAGAAACACCTGCCAGACACGCCAAAATCACTTGCCGGGTACGCCAGAACCACGTGGTGGACACTCCGGAATCACCTGTCGGGCATGCCGGAACCAACTCTCAGACGTGCCAGAACCTCGTGCCGGTCACGCCAGAACCACCTGCCGGACACGCCAGAACCACCGGCTCGACTCGCCAGAACCACCGCCGGACATGCAAAATGACCTGCCGGCTAGGCCAGAACCACTTGGCGAACACTCAGGAATCACCTGTCGGGCATGCCGGAACCACCTCTCAGAGGTGCCAGAACCACATGCCGGAGACTCCGGAATCACCTGCCGGGCATGCCAGAACCAGCTCTCAGACACACCTGAACCACGTGCCAGAGACGCCGGAAGCACCAGCTGAGCATGCCTGAGCCACCTGCTCGACTCGCAAGAAACACCTGTCGGACATGCCAAAATCACCTGCCGGGTACGCCAGAAACACTTGGCGGACGCTCCGGAATCACCTGTCGGGCGTGCCGGAACCACCTCTCAGACTTGCCAGAACCATGCTCTGGACACGCCGGTACCACCTGCCGAGTATGCCGGAACCAGCTGATCCACTCCCCAGAACCACCTAGTGGACACGCCAAGAGCAACTGCCGGCTACGCCGGAACCACCAGCTCGACTCGCCGGAACCACCGCCGGACATGCAAAATGAGCTGTCGGCTACGCCAGAACCACTTGGCGAACACTCCGGAATCACCTGTCGGGCATGCCGGAACCACCTCTCAGACTTGCCTGAAACATGTTCCGGACACGCCGGTACCACCTGCAGAGTATGCCGGAACCACCTGATCCACTCCTCAGAACGACCTGCTGGACACGCCACAATCACCTGCCGATTACGCCAGAACCACTTGGCAGACACGCCGGAACCACCTGCCGGGCATGCCGTAACCACCTCTCAGAGTTGCCAGAACCACATGCGGGACACTCCGGAATCACCTGCCGGGCATGCCGGAACCACCTGCCGGACATGCCGGAACCAGCGGCTCGACTCGCCGGAACCATTGCCGGACATGCAAAATCACCTGCCGGCTATGCCAGAACCACTTGGGGAACACTCCGGAATCACCTGCCGGGCATGGCGGAACCACCTCTCAGACATGCCGGAAACACATGCCGATGACACCGGAAGCACCTGCCGAGCACGCCAGAACCAACTGCTCGACTCGCCAAAACCGCCTGCTGGACATGCCAAAATCAACTTCCGGCTACGCCACAAGCATTTGGTGAACACTTCGGAATCACCTGCCGGGCTGGCTGGAACCACCTGCCGGTCAAGCCAACATCACCTGCCAGCTATGCCAGAACCACTTGGCGGACACCATGGAAACACCGGTCGGCCCGTCCGGAACCACCTATGAGACGTGCCAGAACCATGTGCCTGAGATGCCGGAACCACACCCCGAACAGACCGAAACCACCTGCCAGACCCGCCTGAACCACCTGTCGAGCACGCCGGAATCACCTACTCGACTCGCTGGAACCACCTACCTGACACGCTAAAATCACCTGACGGGTATGCCACAACCACTTGGTGGACACTCCGGAATCATCTGCGGGACATGCCAGAACCAGCTCTCAGACACACCAGAACCACGTGCCAGACACGCCGGAAGCACCTGCTGAGCATGCCTGAGCCAAATGCTCGACTTGCAAGAAACACCTGCCAGAAACGCCAACATCACTTGCGGGGTACGCCAGAACCACGTGGCGGACACTCCGGAATCACCTGTCGGGCATGCCGGAACCAACTCTCAGACGTGCCAGAACCTCGTGCCGGTCACGCCAGAACCACCTGCCGGACACGCCAGAACCACCGGCTCGACTCGCCAGAACCACCGCCGGACATGCAAAATGACCTGCCGGCTACGCCAGAACCACTTGGCGAACACACCGGAATCACCTGTCGGGCATGCCGGAACCACCTCTCAGACTTGCCAGAACCATGTTCCGGACACGCCAGTACCACCTGCAGAGTATGCCGGAACCACCTGATCCACTCCTCAGAACCACCTGCTGGACACGCCAGAATCACCTGCCGACTACGCCAGAACCACTCGGCAGACACGCCAGAACCACCTGCCGGGCATGCCAGAACCACCTCTCAGAGGTGCCAGAACCACATACCGGACACTCCGGAATCACCTGCCAGGCATGCCGGAACCACCTCTCAGATGTGCCAGAACCACATGCCGGACACTCCGGAATCACCTGCCTGGCATTCCGGAACCATCTCTAAGACGTGCGAGAACCATGTTCCGGACACGCTGGTACCTCCTGACGAGCTCGCCGGAACCACCTGCTGGACACGCCAAAATCACCTCCCAGCTACGCCAGAACCACATGGCAGACACTCCGGAATCACCTGCCGGGCTGGCTGGAACCACCTGCCGGTCACGCCAACATCACATTTCAGCTACGCCAGAACCACTAGGCGGACACTCCGGAAACACCTGTCGGGCCGGCCGGAACCACATCTCAGAACTGCCAGAACCATGTGCCTGAGATGCCGGAACCACACCCCAAAAAGACCGAAACCACCTGCCAGACCCGCCTGAACCCCCTGGCGAGCACGCCTGATCCACCTGCTCAACTAGCCGGAACCACCTTCCAGACACGCCAAAATCACCTGCCAGGTCTACCAGAACCACTTGGTGGACACTCCGGAATCATCTGCCGGACATGCCAGAACCAGCTCTCAGACACACCAGAACCACGTGCCGGACACGCCGGAAGCACCTGCTGATAATGCCTGAGGCACATGCTCGACTTGCAAGAAACACATGCAAGACACACCAAAATCACCTGCCGCGTACGCCAGAACCACGTGGCGGACTCTCCGGAATCACCTATCGGGCATGCCGGAACCAACTCTCAGACGTGCCAGAACCTCGTGCCGGACACGCCAGAACCACCTGCCGGACAGACCGGAAACACCTGCCTGACACGCCGGAACCACCGGCTTGACTCACCGGAACCACCGCCGGACATGCAAAATGACCTGCCGGCTACGCCAGAACCACTTGGCGAACACTCCGGTATCACCTGCCGGGCATGCCGGAACCACCTCTCAGAGGTGCCAGAACCACATGCCGGACACTCCGGAATCACCTGCCGGGCATGCGGGAACCACGTGCTGGACATGCCGGAACCACCTGCCGGACATGACGGAACCACCTGCTGGACATTTCGGAACCACCGGCTCGACTCGCCGGAACCATTGCCGGACATGCAAAATCAGCTGCCGGCTACGCCAGAACCACTTAGCGAACACTCCGGTATCACCTGCCGGGCATGCCGGAACCACCTCTCCGAGGTGCCACAACCACATGCTGGACACTCCGGAATCACCTGCCAGGCATGCCGGAACCACCTGCCGGTCATGCCGGAACCACCGGCTCGACTCGCCGGAACCATTGCCGGATATGCAAAATCACCTGCCGGCTATGCCAGAACCACTTGGGGAACACTCCGGAATCACCAGCCGGGCATGGCGGAACCACCTCTCAGACATGCCGGAACCTCGTGCCGGTCACGCCAGAACCACCTGCCGAGTATGCTGGAACCACCGGATCCACTCCCCAGAACCACCTGCTGGACACACCAGAATCACCTGCCGACTATGCCAGAACCACTCGGCAGACACTCCGGAACCACCTGCCGGGCATCGCGGACCCACATCTCAGAGGTGACAGAACCACATTCCGGACACTCCGGAATCACCTGCCTGGCATGCCGGAACCATCTCTCAGACGTGCCAGAACCATGTTCCGGACACGCCGGTGCCACCTGCCGAGTATGCCAGAACCAGCTGATCCACTCCCCAGAACCACCTAGTGGACACGCCAAAATCAACTGCTGGCTACGCCAGAACCACTTGGCAGACACTCCAGAATCACATGCCAAGCATTCCGGAACCACCTCTCAGAGGTGCCAGAACCAAATGACGGAGAGTCCGGCATCACCTTCCGGGCATGCCGGAACCACCTCTCAGAGGTGCCAGAACCGCATGCCGAACACTCCGGAATCACCTGCCGGGCATGCCGGAACACCTACAAGACATGCCGGAATCACCTGCCTGACATGCCGGAACCACCGGCTCGACTCGCCGGAACCACCGCCGTACAAACAAAATGACCTGCCGGCTACGCCAGAACCAGTTGGCGAACACTCCGGAATCACCTGTCGGGCATGCCGGAAACACCTCTCAGACTTGCCAGAACCATGTTCCGGACACGCCGGTACCACCTGCCGAGTATGCCGGAACCACCTGATCCACTCCCAAGAACCACCTGCTGGACACGCCAGAATCACCTGCCGACTACGCCAGAACCACTCGGCAGACACTCCGTAACCACCTGCCGGGCATGCCGGAACCACCTCTCAGAGGTGCAAGAACCACATGCCGGACACTCCGGAATCACCTGCCTGGCATGCCGGAACCATCTCTCAGTCGTGCCAGAACCATGTTCCGGACACGCTGGTACCACCTGCTGAGCTCGCCAGAACCACCTGCTGAACACACCAAAATCACCTGCCAGCTACGCCAGAACCACACGGCAGACACTCCGGAACCACCTGCCGGGCATGTCGCAACCACGTCTCAGAGGTGCCAGAACCACATGCCGGAGACTCCGGAATCACCTGCCGGGCATGCCGGAACCACCTATCAGACGTGCCAGAACCATGTGCCTGAGATGCCGGAACCACACCCCGAACAGACTGAAACCACCTGCCAGACCCGCCTGAAAAACCTGCCGAGCATGCCGGAACCACCTACTCGAATCGCTGGATCCACCTACCTGACACGCTAAAATCACCTGCAGTGTATGCCACAACCACTTGGTGGACACTCCGGAATCATCTGCCGGACATGCCAGAACCAGCTCTCAGACACACAAGAACCACGTGCCAGACATGCAGGAAGCACCTGCTGAGCATGCCTGAGCCAAGTGCTCGACTTGCAAGAAACACCTGCCAGACACGCCAAAATCACCTGCCGGGTACGCCAGAACCATGTGGTGGACACTCCGGAATCACCTGTCGGGCATGCCGGAACCAACTCTCAGAGGTGCCAGAACCTCGTGCCGGTCACGCCAGAACAACCTGCCGGACACGCTGGAACCACCGGCTCGACTCGCGGAACCACCGCCGGACATGCAAAATAACCTGCCGGCTACGCCAGAACCACTTGGCGAACACTCCGGAATCACCTGTCGGGCATGCCGGAACCGCCTCTCAGACTTGCCAGAACCATGTTTCGGACACGCCGGTACCACCTGCCGAGTATGCCGGAACCACCTGATCCACTCCCCTGAACCACCTGCTGGACACGCCAGAATCACCTGCCGACTACGCCAGAACCACTCGGCAGACACTCCGGAACCACCTGCCGGGCATGCCGGAACCACCTCTCAGAGGTGCCAGAACCACATCCCGAACACTCCGGAATCGCCTGCCGGGCATGCCGGAACCACCTCTCAGAGGTGCCAGAACCACATGCCGGACACTCCGGAGTCACCTGCCGGGCATGCTGTAACAACGTACTGGACATGCCGGAACCACCTGCCGGACATGCCGGACCACCTGCCGGACATTCCGGAACCACCGGCTCGACTCGCCGGAACCATTGCCGGACATGCAAAATCACCTGCCGGCTACGCCAAAACCACTTGGCGAACACTCCGGTATCACCTGCCGGGCATGCCGGAACCACCTCTCAGAGGTGCCAGAACCACATGCCGGACACTCCGGAATCACCTGCCGGGCATGCCGGAACCACCTGCCGGACATGCCGGAACCACCGGCTCGACTCGCCGGAACCATTGCCGGACATGCAAAATCACCTGCCGGCTACGCCAGAACCACTTGGCGAACACTCCGGAATCACCTGCCGGGCATGGCGGAACCACCTCTCTGACATGCCGGAACCACATGCCAATGAAACCGGAAGCACCTGCCGAGCACGCCAGAACCAGCTGCTCGACTCGCCAAAACCACCTGCTGGACACGACAAAATCACCTTCCGGCTACGCCACAACCATTTGGTGAACACTTCGGAATCACCTGCCGGGCTGGCTGGAACCACCTGCCGGTCACGCCAACATCACCTGCCAGCTATGCCAGAACCACTTGGCGGACACCATGGAAACACCTGTCGGGCCGGCCGGAACCACCTATCAGAAGTGCCAGAACCATGTGCCTGAGATGCCGGAACCACACCCGAACAGACCGAAACCACCTGCCAGACCCGCATGAACCACCTGCCGAGCATGCCGGAACCACCTACTCGACTCGCTGGAACCACCTACCTGACACGCTAAAATCACCTGCCGGGTATGCCACAACCACTTGGTGGACACTCCGGAATCATCTGCCGGACATGCCAGAACCAGCTCTCTGACACACCAGAACCACGTGCCAGACACGCCAGAAGCACCTGCTGAGCATGCCTGAGCCAAATGCTCGACTTGCAAGAAACACCTGCCAGACATGCCAAAATCACCTGCCGGCTACGCCAGAACCACGTGGCGGACACTCCGGAATCACCTGTCGGGCATGCCGGAACCAACTCTCAGACGTGCCAGAACCTCGTGCCGGTCACGCCAGAACCACCTGCCGGACACGCCGGAACCACCGGCTCGACTCGCCGGAACCACCGCCGGACATGCAAAATGACCTGCCGGCTAGGCCAGAACCACTTGGCGAACACTCTGGAATCACCTGTCGGGCATGCCGGAACCACCTCTCAGACTTGCCAGAACCATGTTCCGGACACGCCGGTACCACCTGCAGAGTATGCCGGAACCACCTGATCCACTGCCCAGAAACACCTGCTGGACACGCCAGAATCACCTGCCGACTACGCCAGAACCACTCGGCAGACACTCCGGAACCACCTGCCGGGAATGCCGGAACCACCTCTCAGAGGTGCCAGAACCACATGCCGGACACTCCGGAATCACCTGCCGGGCATGCCGGAACCACCTCTCAGAGGTGCCAAAACCACATGCCGGACACTCCGGAATCACCTGCCGGGCTTGCCGGAAGCATCTCTCAGACGTGCAAGAACCATGTGCCTAAGATGCCGGAACGACTCCCCGAACAGACCGAAACCACCTGCCAGACCCGCCTGAACCCACTGGCGAGCACGCCTGATCCACCTGCTCAACTAGCCGGAACCACCTTCCTGACATGCCAAAATAACCTGCCGGCTACTCCACAAGCATTTGGTCAACTCTTCCAAATCACCTGCCGGGCTGGCTCCAGAACCGCTCGGCAGACTCTCGGGAACCACCTGCCGGGCATGCCTGAACCACCGCTCAGAGGTGCCAGAACCACATGCCGGACACTCCGGAATCACCTGCTGGGCATGCCGGAACCACCTCTCAGAGGTGCCAGAACAACATGCCGGACACTCCGGAGTCACCTGCCTGGCATTCCGGAACCATCTCTCAGACGTGCCAGAACCATGTTCCGGACACGCTGGTACCACCTGCCGAGCTTGCCGGAACCACCTGCTGGACACGCCAAAATCACCTCCCAGCTACGCCAGAACCACACGGCAGGCACTCCGGAATCACCTGCCGGGCTGGCTGGAACCACCTGCCGGTCACGCCAACATCACCTTTCAGCTACGCCAGAACAACTTGGCGGACACTCCGGAAACAACTCTCCGGCCGGCCGGAACCACCCCTCAGACGTGCCAGAACCATGTGCCTGAGATGCCGGAACGACTCCCCGAACAGACCGAAACCACCTGCCAGACCCGCATGAACCACCTGCCGAGCATGCCGGAACCACCTACTCGACTCGCTGGAACCACCTACCTGACACGCTAAAATCACCTGACGGGTATGCCACAACCACTTGGTGGACACTCCGGAATCATCTGCCGGACATGCCAGAACCAGCTCTCAGACACACCAGAACCACGTGCCGGACACTCCAGAATCACCTGCCAGGCATGCTGGAACCACCTGCCGGACATGCCGGAACAACCGGCTCGACTCGTCGGAACCATTGCCGGACATGCAAAATCACCTGCCGGCTACGCCAGAACCACTTTGCGAACACTCCGGAATCACCTGCCTGGCATGGCGGAACCACCTCTCAGACATGCCACAACCGCATGCCAATGACACCGGAAGCACCTGCCGAGCACGCCAGAACCACCTGCTCGACTCGCCAAAACCACCTGCTGGACACGCCAAAATCACCTTCCGGCTACGCCACAACCATTTGGTGAAAACTTCGGAATCACCTGCCGGGCTGGCTGGAACCACCTGCCGGTCACGCCAACATCGCCTGCCAGCTATGCCAGAACCACTTGGAGGACACCATGGAAACACCTGTTGGGCCGGCCGGAACCACCTATCAGACGTGCCAGAACCATGTGCCTGAGATGCCGGAACCACACCCCGAACAGACCGAAACCACCTGCCAGACCCGCCTGAACCCCCTGGCGAGCACGCCTGATCCACCTACTCGACGCGCTGGAACCACCTACCTGACACGCTAAAATCACCTGCCAGGTATGCCACAACCACTTGGTGGACACTCCGGAATCATCTGCCGGACATGCCAGAACTAGCTCTCAGACACACCAGAACCACGTGCCAGACACGCGGGAAGCACCTGCTGAGCATGCCTGAGACAAATGCTCGACTTGCAAGAAACACCTGCCAGACAAGCCAAAATCACCTTCCGGGTATGCCAAAACCACGTGGCGGACACTCTGGAATCACTTGTCGGGCATGCCGGAACCAACTCTCAGACGTGCCAGAACCTCGTGCCGGTCACGCCAGAACCACCTGCCGAACACGCCGGAACCAACGGCTCGACGCGCCGGAACCATTGCCGGCCATGCAAAATCACCTGCCGGCTCCACCAGAACCACTCGGCAGACACTCCGTAACCAACTGCCGGGCATGCCCGAACCACCCGTCAGAGGTGCCAGAACCACATGCTGGACACTCGGGAATCACATGCCGGGCATGCCGGAACCATCTCTCAGACTTGCCAGAACCATGTTACGGACATGCCGGAACCACCTGCCGAGCTCACCGGAACCACCTGCTGGACACGCCAAAATCACCTGCCGGCTACGCCAGAACCACTCGGCAGACCCTCCGGAATCACATGCCAGGCATTCCGGAACCACCTCTCAGAGGTGCCAGAACCACATGCCGGAGACTCCGGTATCAGCCGCCAGGCATGCCGGAACCACCTCTCAGAGGTGCCAGAACCACCTGACGTATATGCCGGAACCACCGGATCGACTTGCCGGAACCATTGCCGGACATGGAAAATCACCTGCCGGCTAAGCCAGAACCACTTGGCGAACACTCCGGAATCACCTGCCGGGCATGGCGGAACCACCTCTTAGACATGCCGGAACCACATGCCACTGACACCGGAAGCACCTGCCGAGCAGTCCAGAACCACCTGCTTGACTCGCCAAAACCACCTGCTGGACACGCCAAAATCACCTGCCGGCTTCGCCACAACCATTTGGTGAACTCTTCGGAATCACCTGCCGGGCTGGCTGGAACCACCTGCCGGTCACGCCAACATCACCTGCCAGCTATGCCAGAACCACTTGGCGGACACCATGGAAACACCTGTCGGGCCGGCCGGAACCACCTCTCAGACGTGCCAGAACCATGTGCCTGAGATGCCGGAACCACACCCCGAACAGACCGAAACCACCTGCCAGACCAGCCTGAACCACCTGCCGAGCACGCCGGAACCACCTACTCGACTCGCTGGAACCACCTACCTGACACGCTAAAATCACCTGCCGGGTATGCCACAATCACTTGGTGGACACTCCGGAATCATTTGCCGGACATGCCAGAACCAGCTCTCAGACACACCAGAACCACGTGCCAGACACACCGGAAGCACCTGCTGAGCATGCCTGAGCCAAATGCTCGACTAGCAAGAAATACCTGCCAGACACGCCAAAATCACCTGCCGGGTATGCCAGAACCACGTGGCGGACACTCCGGAATCACCTGTCGGGCATGCCGGAACCAACTCTCAGACGTGCCAGAACCTCGTGCCGGTCACGCCAGAACCACCTGCCGGACAGACCGGAAACACATGCTGGACACGCCGGAACCACCGGCTCGACTCGCCGGAACCACCGCCGGACATGCAAAATGACCTGCCGGCTACGCCAGAACCACTTGGCGAACACTCCGAAATCACCTGTCGGGCTTGCCGTAACCGCCTCTCAGACTTGCCAGAACCATGTTCCGGACACGCCGGTACCACCTGCCGAGTATGCCGGAACCACCTGATCCACTCTCCAGAACCACCCGCTGGACACGCCAGAATCACCTGCCGACTACGCCAGAACCACTGGGCAGACACTCCGGAACCACATGCCGGGCATGTCGGAACCACCTCTCAGAGGTGCCAGAACCACATGCTCTATACTCGCGAATCACCTGCTGGGCATGCCGGAACCATCTCTCAGACGTGCCAGAACCATGTTCCGGACACGCTGTTACCACCTGCCGAGCTCGCCAGAACCACCTGCTGGACACGCCAAATCACCTGCCAGCTACACCAGAACCACACGGCAGACACTCCGGAATCACCCGCCGGGCTGGCTGGAACCACCTGCCGGTCACGCCAACATCACCTTTCAGCTACGCCAGAACCACTTGGCGGACACTCCGGAAACACCTCTCCAGCCGGCCGGAACCACCTCTCAGACGTGCCAGAACCATGTGCCTGAGATGCCGGAACCACTCCCCGAACAGACCGAAACCACCTGCCAGACCCGCCTGAACCCCCTGGCGAGCACGCATGATCCACCTGCTCAACTAGCTGGAACCACCTTCCTGACACACCAAAATCACCTGCCGGCTACGCCACAACCATTTGGTGAACTCTTCGGAATCACCTGCCAGGCTGGCTCCAGAACCACTCGGCAGACACTCCGGAACCACCTGCCGGGCATGCCGGAACCACCTCTCAGACATGCCGGAACCACATGCCAATGACACCGGAAGCACCTGCCGAGCACGCCAGAACCACCTGCTCGACTCGCCAAAACCACCTGCTGGACACGCCAAAATCACCTGCCGGCTACGCCACAACCATTTGGTGAACTCTTCGGAATCACCTGCCGGGCTGGCTGGAACCACCTGCCGGTCACGCCAACATCACCTGCCAGCTATGCCTGAACCACTTGGCGGACACCATGGAAACACCTGTCGGGCCGGCCGGAACCACCTCTCAGACGTGCCAGAACCATGAGCCTGAGATGCCGGAACCACTCCCCGAACAGACCGAAACCACCTGCCAGACCCGCCTGAAGCCCCTGGCCAGCACGCCTGATCCACCTGCTCAACTAGCTGGAACCAACTTCCTGACATGCCAAAATCACCTGCCAGGTATACAAGAACCACTTGGTGGACACTCCGGAATCATCTGCCGGACATGCCAGAACCAGCTCTCAGACACACCAGAACCACGTGCCAGAGACGCCGGAAGCACCAGCTGAGCACGCCTGAGCCACCTGCTCGACTCGCAAGATACACCTGTCGGACATGCCAAAATCAACTGCCGGGTACGCCAGAAACACTTGGCGGACGCTCCGGAATCACCTGTCGGGCGTGCCGGAACCACCTCTCAGACTTGCCAGAACCATGTTCTGGACACGCCGGTACCACCTGCTGAGTATGCCGGAACCAGCTGATCCACTCCCCAGAACCACCTAGTGGACATACCAAAATCAACTGCCGGCTACGCCAGAACCACTCGGCAGACACTCCGGAATCACAGGCCAGGCATTCCGGAACCACCTCTCAGAGATGCCAGAACCAAATGCCGGACACTCCGGTATCACCTGCCGGGCATGCCGGAACCACCTCTCAGAGGTGCCAGAACCACATGCCGGACACTCCGGAATCACCTGCCGGGCATGCCGGAACCACCTGCCGGACATGCCGGAACCACCGGCTCGACTCGCCGGAACCATTGCCGGACATGCAAAATCACCTGCCGGCTACGCCAGAACCACTCGGCAGACACTCCGTAACCAACTGCCGGGCATGCCGGAACCACCTCTCAGAGGTGCCAGAACCACATGCCGGACACTCCGGAATCACCTGCCAGGCATGCCGGAACCATCTCTCAGACTTGCCAGAACCATGTTCCGGACATGCCGGAACCACCTGCCGAGCTCGCCGGAACCACCTGCTGGACACGCCAAAATCACCTGCCGGCTACGCCAGAACCACTCGGCAGACACTCGGGAATCACATGCCAGGCATTCCGGAACCACCTCTCCGAGGTGCCCGAACCAAATGCCGGACACTCCGGTATCACCTGCCGGGCATGCCGGAACCACCTCTCAGAGGTGCCAGAACCACATGCCGGACACTCCGGAATTACCTGCCGGGCATGCCGGAACCACCTTCTGGACATGCCGCAACCAGCGGCTCGACTCGCCGGAACCACCGCCGGACATGCATAATCACCTTCCGGCTACGCCAGAACCACTTGGCGAACACTCTGGAATCACCTGCTGGGCATGCCGGAACCACCTCTCAGACATGTGAGAACCACATGCCAGTGACATCGGAAGCACCTGCCGAGCACGCCGGACCCACCTGCTTGACTCGCCAGAACCACCTGCCAGACAAGCCAAAATCACCTGCCGGCTATGCCACAACTAGTTGGTGAACACTTCGGAATCACCTGCTGGGCTTGCTGGAACTACCTGCTGCTCACGCCAACATCAGCTGCCAGCTACGCCAGAACCACTTGGAGGACTCTCTGGGATGACCTGACGGGCATGCTGGAATCACCTCTCAGACGTGCCAGAACCACGTGCCGGACAAGCTGGAAACACGTACTGGACAGACTGGAACCACCTGCCGGCCACGCCTGAACCACCTGCCGAGCACGACGAAACCACATGCCGGACATGCCAAAATCACCTGCGGGCTACGCCAGAACCACTTGGAGGACTCTCTGGGATGACCTGCCGGGCATGCTAGAACCACCTCTCAGACGTGCCAGAACCACGTAGCAGACCGTCCGGAATCAGCTGTAGGGCATGCGCAACCACCTCCAAGACGTACCAGAACCACGTGCCGTACATGCCGGAACCACCTGCCGGACATGCCGGAACCACCGGCTCGACTCACCGGAACCATTGCCGGCCATGCAAAATCACCTGCCGGCTACGCCAGAACCACTCGGAGGACACTCGGGAATCACATGCCAGGCATTCCGGAACCACCTCTCAGAGGTGCCAGAACCAAATGCCGGACACTCCGGTATCACCTGCCTGGCATGCCGGAACCACCTCTCAGAGGTGCCAGAACCACATGCCGGACACTCCGGAATCACCTGCCGGGCATGCCGGAACCACCGGCCGGACATGCCGGAACCACCGGCTCGACTCGCCGGAACCATTGCCGGACATGCAAAATCACCTGCCGGCTACGCCAGAACCACTTGGCGAACACTCTGGAATCACCTGCCGGGCATGGCGGAACCACCTCTCAGACATGCCGGAACCACATGCCAATGACACCGGAAGCACCTGCCGGACACGCCAGAACCACCTGCTCGACTCGCCAAAACTACCTGCTGGACACGCCAAAATCACCTGCCGTCTACGCCAGAACCACACCGCAGAAACTCCGGAATCACCTGCCGGGCTGGCTGGAACCACCTGCCGGTCACGCCAACATCACCTTTCAGCTACGCCAGAACCACTTGGCGGACACTCCAGAAAAACATGTCGGGCCGGCCGGAACCACCTCTCAGACGTGCCAGAACCATGTGCCTGAGATGCCGGAACCACTCCCCGAACAGACCGAAACCACCTGCCAGACCCGCCTGAAGCCCCTGGCGAGCACGCCTGATCCACCTGCTCAACTAGCCGGAACCACCTTCCTGACACGCCAAAATCACCTGCCAGGTATACCAGAACCACTTGGTGGACACTCCGGAATCATCTGCCGGACATGCCAGAACCAGCTCTCAGACACACCAGAACCACGTGCCAGAGACCCCGGAAGCACCAGCTGAGCATGCCTCAGCCACCTGCTCGACTCGCAAGAAACACCTGTCGGACATGCCAAAATCACCTGCCGGGTACGCCAGAAACACTTGGCGGACGCTCCAGAAACAACTGTCGGGCGTGCCGGAACCACCTCTCAGACTTGCCATAACCATGTTCTGGACACGCCGGTACCAACTGCCGAGTATGCCAGAACCAGCTGATCCACTCCCCAGAACCACCTCTTGGACACGCCAAAATCAACTGCCGGCTAAGCCAGAACCACTTGGCAGACACTCCGGAATCACATGCCAGGCATTCCGGAACCACCTCTCAGAGGTGCCAGAACCAAATGCCGGACACTCCGGTATCACCTGCCGGGCATGCCGGAACCACCTCTCAGAGGTGCCAGAACCACATGCCGGACACTGCGGAATCACCTGCCGGGCATGCCGGAACCACGTGCTGGACATGCCGGAACCACCTGCCGGACATTAGGAACCACCGGCTCGACTCGCTGGAACCATAGACGGTCATGCAAAATAAACTGCCGGCTACGCCAGAACCACTCGGCAGACACTCCGGAATCACATGCCAGGCATTCCGGAACCACCTCTCAGAGGTGCCAGAACCACATGCCGGAGACTCCGGTATCAGCCGCCGGGCATGCCGGAACCACCTCTCAGAGGTGCCAGAACCACCTGCCGGATATGCCGGAACCACCGGATCGACTTGCCGGAACCATTGCCGGACATGGAAAATCACCTGCCGGCTACGCCAGAACCACTTGGCGAACACTCCGGAATCACCTGCCGGGCATGGCGGAACCACCTCTTAAACATGCCGGAACCACATGGCACTGACACTGGAAGCACCTGCCGAGCAGTCCAGAACCACCTGCTTGACTCGCCAAAACCACCTGCTGGACACGCCAAAATCACCTGCCGGCTATGCCACAACCATTTGGTGAACTCTTCGGAATCACCTGCCGGACATGCCGGAACCACCTGCCGGACATTCCGGAACCACCGGCTCGACTCACCGGAACCATTGCCGGACATGCAAAATCACCTGCCGGCTACGCCAGAACTACTTGGCGAACACTCCGGTATCACCTGCCGGGCATGCCGGAACCACCTCTCAGAGGTGCCAGAACCACATGCCGGACACTCCGGAATCACCTGCTGGGCATGCCGGAACCACCTGCCGGACATGCCGGAACCACCGGCTCGACTCGCCGGAACCATTGCCGGACATGCAAAATCACCTGCCGGCTACGCCAGAACCACTCGGCAGACACTCCGTAACCAACTGCCGGGCATGCCGGAACCACCTCTCAGAGGTGCCAGAACCACATGCCGGACACTCCGGAATCACCTGCCGGGCATGCCGGAACCATCTCTCAGACTTGCCAGAACCATGTTCCGGACATGCCGGAACCACCTGCCGAGCTCGCCGGAACCACCTGCTGGACACGCCAAAATCACCTGCCGGCTACGCCAGAACCACTCGGCAGACACTCGGGAATCACATGCCAGGCATTCCGGAACCACCTCTCAGAGGTGCCCGAACCAAATGCCGGACACTCCGGTATCACCTGCCGGGCATGCCGGAACCACCTCTCAGAGGTGCCAGAACCAAATGCCGGACACTCCGGTATCACCTGCCTGGCATGCCGGAACCACCTCTCAGAGGTGCCAGAACCACATGCCGGACACTCCGGAATCACCTGCCGGGCATGCCGGAACCACCGGCCGGACATGCCGGAACCACCGGCTCGACTCGCCGGAACCATTGCCGGACATGCAAAATCACCTGCCGGCTACGCCAGAACCACTTGGCGAACACTCTGGAATCACCTGCCGGGCATGGCGGAACCACCTCTCAGACATGCCGGAACCACATGCCAATGACACCGGAAGCACCTGCCGGACACGCCAGAACCACCTGCTCGACTCGCCAAAACTACCTGCTGGACACGCCAAAATCACCTGCCGTCTACGCCAGAACCACACCGCAGAAACTCCGGAATCACCTGCCGGGCTGGCTGGAACCACCTGCCGGTCACGCCAACATCACCTTTCAGCTACGCCAGAACCACTTGGCGGACACTCCAGAAAAACATGTCGGGCCGGCCGGAACCACCTCTCAGACGTGCCAGAACCATGTGCCTGAGATGCCGGAACCACTCCCCGAACAGACCGAAACCACCTGCCAGACCCGCCTGAAGCCCCTGGCGAGCACGCCTGATCCACATGCTCAACTAGCCGGAACCACCTTCCTGACACGCCAAAATCACCTGCCAGGTATACCAGAACCACTTGGTGGACACTCCGGAATCATCTGCCGGACATGCCAGAACCAGCTCTCAGACACACCAGAACCACGTGCCAGAGACCCCGGAAGCACCAGCTGAGCATGCCTCAGCCACCTGCTCGACTCGCAAGAAACACCTGTCGGACATGCCAAAATCACCTGCCGGGTACGCCAGAAACACTTGGCGGACGCTCCAGAAACAACTGTCGGGCGTGCCGGAACCACCTCTCAGACTTGCCATAACCATGTTCTGGACACGCCGGTACCAACTGCCGAGTATGCCAGAACCAGCTGATCCACTCCCCAGAACCACCTCTTGGACACGCCAAAATCAACTGCCGGCTAAGCCAGAACCACTTGGCAGACACTCCGGAATCACATGCCAGGCATTCCGGAACCACCTCTCAGAGGTGCCAGAACCAAATGCCGGACACTCCGGTATCACCTGCCGGGCATGCCGGAACCACCTCTCAGAGGTGCCAGAACCACATGCCGGACACTGCGGAATCACCTGCCGGGCATGCCGGAACCACGTGCTGGACATGCCGGAACCACCTGCCGGACATTAGGAACCACCGGCTCGACTCGCTGGAACCATAGACGGTCATGCAAAATAAACTGCCGGCTACGCCAGAACCACTCGGCAGACACTCCGGAATCACATGCCAGGCATTCCGGAACCACCTCTCAGAGGTGCCAGAACCACATGCCGGAGACTCCGGTATCAGCCGCCGGGCATGCCGGAACCACCTCTCAGAGGTGCCAGAACCACCTGCCGGATATGCCGGAACCACCGGATCGACTTGCCGGAACCATTGCCGGACATGGAAAATCACCTGCCGGCTACGCCAGAACCACTTGGCGAACACTCCGGAATCACCTGCCGGGCATGGCGGAACCACCTCTTAAACATGCCGGAACCACATGGCACTGACACTGGAAGCACCTGCCGAGCAGTCCAGAACCACCTGCTTGACTCGCCAAAACCACCTGCTGGACACGCCAAAATCACCTGCCGGCTATGCCACAACCATTTGGTGAACTCTTCGGAATCACCTGCCGGACATGCCGGAACCACCTGCCGGACATTCCGGAACCACCGGCTCGACTCACCGGAACCATTGCCGGACATGCAAAATCACCTGCCGGCTACGCCAGAACTACTTGGCGAACACTCCGGTATCACCTGCCGGGCATGCCGGAACCACCTCTCAGAGGTGCCAGAACCACATGCCGGACACTCCGGAATCACCTGCTGGGCATGCCGGAACCACCTGCCGGACATGCCGGAACCACCGGCTCGACTCGCCGGAACCATTGCCGGACATGCAAAATCACCTGCCGGCTACGCCAGAACCACTCGGCAGACACTCCGTAACCAACTGCCGGGCATGCCGGAACCACCTCTCAGAGGTGCCAGAACCACATGCCGGACACTCCGGAATCACCTGCCGGGCATGCCGGAACCATCTCTCAGACTTGCCAGAACCATGTTCCGGACATGCCGGAACCACCTGCCGAGCTCGCCGGAACCACCTGCTGGACACGCCAAAATCACCTGCCGGCTACGCCAGAACCACTCGGCAGACACTCGGGAATCACATGCCAGGCATTCCGGAACCACCTCTCAGAGGTGCCCGAACCAAATGCCGGACACTCCGGTATCACCTGCCGGGCATGCCGGAACCACCTCTCAGAGGTGCCAGAACCACATGCCGGACACTCCGGAATCACCTGCCGGGCATGCCGGAACCACCTTCTGGACATGCCGGAACCAGCGGCTCGACTCGCCGGAACCACCGCCGGACATGCAAAATCACCTTACGGCTACGCCAGAACCGCTTGGCGAACACTCCGGAATCACCTGCTGGGCATGCCGGAACCACCTCTCAGACATGTCAGAACCACATGCCAGTGACATCGGAAGCACCTGCCGAGCACGCCGGACCCACCTGCTTGACTTGCCAGAACCACCTGCCGGACAAGCCAAAATCACCTGCCGGCTATGCCACAACTAGTTGGTGAACACTTCGGAATCACCTGCTGGGCTTGCTGGAACTACCTGCTGCTCACGCCAACATCAGCTGCCAGCTACGCCAGAACCACTTGGAGGACTCTAGGTCC